>NW_025900360.1:0-41191 GCF_022539505.1 Lolium rigidum
ATTACCGTTCGTTATCGCCATCCCATTCCGCGTTTAGATGACATGCTTGATGAACTTAGTGGTGCCACGATTTTCTCTAAAGTCGATTTGCGTAGTGGCTACCACCAAATCCGCATGGCAATTGGTGATGAATGGAAGACGGCATTCAAGACCAAACTTGGTCTATATGAATGGCTTGTCATGCCATTTGGTCTTTCAAATGCTCCATCAACTTTCATGCGCCTCATGAATCACATCTTGCGTCCTCTCATTGGCAAGAGTGTGGTTGTCTATTTCGATGACATTCTCATTTATAGCAAATCTCTCGAGGACCATGTACAACATGTGAGAGAAGTCTTATGCATCTTGCGTCATGAGAAGCTTTATGCAAATCTCCCTAAGTGCACCTTTGCTCAAAACAAATTGGTTTTTCTTGGATTTGTGGTTTCCGCTAATGGGATTGAAGTTGATTCTTCCAAGGTAGAGGCCATCCACAATTGGCCTACTCCTACAAATGTTGGTCAAGTCCGAAGTTTTCATGGACTTGCCGGTTTCTACCGCCGCTTTGTGAAAGATTTTAGCACCATTGCTTGCCCTTTGAACGAGCTTACCAAAAAGAATGTTCCGTTTGTGTGGGGCAAGGCCCAACAAGATGCTTTTGATGAGTTAAAGAAACGCCTTACCGAAGCTCCCCTTCTTGTTCTTCCAAACTTTGCAAAAACTTTTGAGATTGAGTGTGATGCGAGTGGACTTGGTATTGGTGGCGTTCTTATGCAAGATGCAAAACCCGTGGCATATTATAGTGAGAAGTTGGATGGCGCACGCCTCAACTATCCTATTTATGACAAGGAGCTCTATGCTTTGGTTCGTGTTCTTGAAGTTTGGCAACACTATCTTTGGCCAAAAGAGTTTATCATTCATTTCGACCATGAGTCTTTGAAGTACTTGAAAAGCCAACACAATTTGAACAAACGTCATGCAAAATGGGTTGAGTTCATTGAGTCCTTCCCATATGTAATCAAATACAAGAAGGGCAAGGACAATGTAGTGGCGGATGCTCTTTCCCGCAAAAACACCCTTTTGCTTACTCGCTTGGATTTTCATGTCTTGGGACTCGAAGAGATCAAAGAACTCTATACTTCCGATTCTTTCTTTGCACCGATATTTGAGAAGTGTTCCATTGACCGAGGACTCGATGATTTCTATTTGCACCAAGGATTCTTGTTCAAAGGGAACAAACTTTGTATCCCTATGTCCTCGCTTCGCCTTTTGCTCTTACAAGAATCGCATGGAGGTGGTCTCATGGGTCATTTCGGACGAGAGAAGACATACGCCATGCTCTCGACCCACTACTATTGGCCAAGAATGTACCGCGACGTGGAACGCCTTTGCCGCCGGTGCACCACTTGCTTACAAGCTAAGTCTACCTCCAATCCCTATGGTCTTTATACGCCATTGCCCATAGCTTATGCACCATGGACAGATATTAGCATGGATTTTGTACTAGGGTTGCCTCGCACCAAACATGGTCATGATTCAATCTTTGTGGTAGTGGATAGGTTCTCTAAGATGGCACATTTCATACCTTGCCATAAGAGCGATGATGCTTCACACATTGCTTCATTGTTTTTCAGGGGAATTGTCCGCCTACACGGAGTACCGGCAAGCATTGTGTCGGACCGAGACATCAAGTTCATGAGCTATCTATGGAAGTCGCTCATGGCAAAGTTTGGAGTGAAGCTCTTATTCTCATCGTCTTCACACCCTCAAACCGATGGACAAACGGAGGTGGTCAATAGAAGCCTCTCAGCTCTCCTCCGCATCCTCGTGAAGAAAAACTTGAAGTCATGGGAAGAGTGCCTTCCACACGCGGAGTTCGCCTACAACCGCGCCAAGCACTCTACAACATTAAAGAGCCCCTTCATGGTCGTCTACGGCTTCGAACCTCCCACGGCACTCGACATACTACCACTTCCCCTTCATGAGAGAACGAACATGGACTTCGACAAGCGCACCGCCGCCATGAAGAAACTACATGAAGAAACAAGAGAAACTATTCAAGAACATGTGCTTCGTCAAGCTACACGACTCAACGCCAAGAAGAAGGAACGCATCTTTGAGGAAGGCGACCTCGTTTGGATCCACCTCCGGAAGGAAAGATTCCCTCATGAACGCAACTCAAAGCTCAAGCCAAGAGGAGATGGCCCCTTTAAGGTCCTCAAACGCATCAACAACAACGCTTACGTCATCGACATCCCGACCTCCAAGTACTTGGTGAGCAACACATTCAACGTGTCGGACTTATCGCCATATCATGAAGATGAAGAGGAACAAGAGTCGAGGACGACTCTTTCCCAAGGGGGAGATGATGCGGGGTGGCCTTCGGACACCTCCACACCAAGACCAACAAGTCCCCCAAGTGGACCAATGACTCGGGCTCGAGTTAAAGCGCTACATGATAAGGTGACCTCGCTCCTAGCCACCCTCGATCTCGGTACACCTTTGGATGGAATGCTACCTCATGCCGATGTGCTATGTGTCATTAGGTACAAGGCGCATCAAGACACCGGAGAGGAGGACAAGCCATGGCCAAGGGAAGGAGAGGAGCCTCAAGTCATGAAGATGGACACGAAGATAGACCCGACGTCACGCGAAGCGCTCGAAGGAAGAGAAGACGCCGGCCGGTCCAGGACCCGGTCTGACCGGACGCACAACCGGGCCGCCCGGTCACAGACCCGGTCAACCGGCCGCCAACCGGATTTCCCTCCAGCTCGTACCGGACACCAACCGGACGGAAACTTGCAAGGTTTCCGGTTGGCGACCGGTCGACCGGACCCAGGACCGGACCACCCGGTCACGAGCCCGGTCCGACCGGCCCCACGACCGGATCCGACGAGAAGACCCCACCAAACTGCTTAAGTTATGTACCTTTTCGCCTTGCTGGCCATGTATGCCTATATAAGGACCTGGAACCCCTCCCTTACCCCTCAGACATATTTTGAGCTTAAACCAACTTTGAGCTTAGTCTCCCTAGGGTTAGCATCCATCTTGGACAAGCATCCCTCTGTAATCAAGGCCATCCTTGTTGTTGATTTGGATATTGTTGATTGAGATTCTAGTGCAAGGCACTCTCTCTCCCTCACCAATCTCCTTTCTCCAACACCAATCTCTCACCGGGAATTCTGCCACGTGCCTCTTCCGGGTGATTCTATTGGCGTGGTCCATCGAGCCACGGGGGTAAGTATCGGGTGTATCGGGTTGGTGTGCGTGCGTGAGTACCGGTGTTCGTCGTGTTCTTCGCGTTCCTCTCGCTCTCCCACCTTTTCCCCTCGATCCTTGGGTCAAATCGCGAGATCGGGCCAACCCCTAGATCTCAGATCTCATCACATGCTTTCATGTGGCAGTAAACAAACCTTATCTAAGTAACATTAATTCATAAATTACCATCCTATGCTTTCATGTGTTTATTTTTCCAACTACATTAGTTAGTAACCCTGGTGGTTTACAAATACCTTGACTTTGCTGAATCAAATCCGCAAATCTTTGGAAGAATAACTCTGGAAGAATAAGACGCTACAAAACACAAGAAGCAAGAACAGCATGAAAACGAAGGCAATGCAGATAAGAATAATCAAACAGATCTAATTTGACTAGAATAAGAAGACGAAGAACAAGAAGAACAAGATCAGGAAGAACAAGAACTAGATCAGGAAGAACAAGGAGAAGAAGAAGAAGAAGAACAAGAACAATAAGAAGAACAAGAAGAAGAACAAGAAGAAGAACAAGGACAAGAAGAAGAACTAGAACAAGTTGATCAAGAAGAACTAGAACAAGTTGATCAAGAAGAACAAGAACAAGAAGAAGCAACAGATGAAGTAAAATAAGAAGAAGCAACGGAGGAAATCTTGGTTGAATCGAAAGTGAAAAGGAAGAACCAGAAGAAAAGGATGAAGAAGAAGAAGAAGAAACATTACCAGAATCACCACAAGAAGAACAAGTTGAATCAGTAGCACAAGGATGGAGGGAAGATGAATGGTGAAGACCTAGAACTGCTCGTCCGTCCAGAGAGAACACGGTGGGAGAAATGAGTGGCCTGTCTCTTCGGTTTCTCCAACGAGAGGGTTAATGGTCCACCATCTCAGGACCAACTGCCTCTTCGTTTCCAACCTGTCAGGCCGGCCCATACTGGTTAGGTCGGCCCGTATTGGATAGGTCGGCCTGTATTGGTTAGGCCAGCACATTTTTTTTTGGCAGCAAAATATTATATAATAAAGAAAATCTTCGGATTTTGCAAGAATAATTACATAATTACATGCAATTGCGATCAGTAAAAACAACCAAGCTATTTTCAAGAAAGGAAATAACCAAGGTATGTTGCAAGAAATTTTCCAAGCGAGTTGTGATCAACAAGCACAAGCTGCAGAGAGGATGTCTTGCGTTCATAACTTCCGGAAAAAGAGCAAAATATTGAATGCCATTTCAAAGAGGAAATAACCAAGGTATTTTGCAAGAAATTTTCCAAGCAGTTGTGATCAACAAGCACAACTGCATTAGGATGTCTTGCATTTTACAAACAATCCAGCTCCAAACAGAATACAATCAATACTGTAAGAAGCAGTAACATAACACAATCACATAATTCAGCATACTTATCACCAATAGGTAATACATTACATAAGTAGTTCAGCATACATCTCACCAAAAGTAGTGGTTGCAGGGTTACCAGGTTGTACTTAATACATAATCAAGTTCACATAATACCACATAACTAAGGACTTCAGCTTGCTAAGGATCAGTTCCTAAGGTGTTTCAGCTTGCTAAGGATCAGTTCTTAAGCTTGGTTATCACCAGCCTAAGAAACGCATTGGGGTCCCTATGACGTGATTTGCTCTCATCCCTGAAACTGAAGGCGCAGACATCGTTCACTTGCAGTTCGTGGGCTTCGACAGTGTCGCTCCAATTTGCCTTCATCACTGCTTTCTTCTCTTCAAGTTTCATCTCTGCATACATAGTTTGCAGACTTGTTGTGCAGTTAACTACTACTAGGACTGACTTGTGCAAGAACTGTAGCAGTTATGTCTCTGTGAAATCCTCAGAAAATTCCTGAAACACAAGTGTAGAAGTTATGTTCATATCAATTATTAAAATTTAGGAGATTTAGTATTAAATTAAACTGAGGTACCAAGTAGAAAACTTACCATCTTGTTCAGAGAGGACTGTGTCAAGCAGTAGACATATTGTGGGATTGGCGCATTGGGGTAGTAATCAACAACAACTTTAAGGTGCTTGATTCGGGTATTGTTCATGCTGAACTTGTTTCCGAAAACACACATCCCTTGAAAATATGGATCCCCTTGACCAGCATCATCAGCAACTTCACCTTCACCAGAATCATCATCACTGATCTCATATATGTCATGATCATCTTGAGCAACATCGTCACTGATCTCATGACCCTCTTCCTCTTCAGTATCTTCAGTGTCGTCATCACTGATGTTGTGCTCGCCTTCGTCATCGTCCTCCTCCTCAAGAGGCATGTGCACAAGTAGAAGATTAAGACCTCCAGATCTTTTTGGATCAAAGCAGAAAAGAACAATGTCATCCTCTTCGAAGTTGTATTCTTTGACTACATCATCCCAACCACTTGTCATGATGGCTTGGTTTGTTCCCATTCCCTTCTTCATCCTCACTTCAAAAATCTCATCACTGCTAGTGCAATGAACCTCCACCCTGATAGCATCATCTAAGTATCTTTGCAGATGCAACTTACTGAACCTAGCTCCAAAAACCTGTGCACATTAAATTTGGAAAGTGTTTACACAGCTGAATTCCCATTTATGTTGACGTACTATCTTATCGTTCCAGTAAGAGAAAGCATATTACCATTTTGGCCCTCTTTGAGACGACGTTTGAATAGGTCATCCTGTGCGCATAAAATCTCATATGGTTGCGACCAGATTCCTCACAGAATTCATTCAGAAATGAACGGTTATCAGCGGTAAGGTACATGTCGTTGCCAAACATGCAGTGCTTGTCGAATTCTTCTATCCCAAACATACAAGGTCCCCTCCAGGTCCCCATCTGTCGAATAGTTTAGAAATAGTTAGTGTATCATGTTTGCATTACACTGACACGACATGTATGTAAAAATAATGATAACACAATTAATATAATGCTCAAAAGAATCACCATTAAAAGAAATTTAATGGTGAAAACACAGGAAGAAATCTTATTATTTACATCAAAACTGAACCACTCTTTTAATTACCATGCTCTATTTTTTCTCGCTAAACGACACTCTTTTGTATCCTCTGAATGTTGTTGTGTAGTGTTGCACACATGTTAAATTGGGACACAAGCAAACAGTGGAAATCGTTGTTTGTCATATGACTTCTTAAACAACTTGACTACTGGACATCATGATACATGTTGTGTTGCTCAGCATTAACCAGTTAATACTAGACCATGTGTTGATACCATTATCTTCTGATTTTCTAGGGTTCAGTAGGAGTTTCACTAGTTGATTATTGATTGCTTGGTTATGCATAAAATGAGTACGATGTCTCCTACAGAACTATGTGCTTAACTAGGTCAGCATATTACAGGAACGGTGAGAGAATGCACTGCCATGTTTAAAATAAGATCTGAACTAGGGAGTATTTATATAACATTACAAAATTTGGCTGTAGTAGTAGGACTGAATTTGGATTTGCTGTTTGGATGTTCAACAAGCTTTATAAAATACTCCTAAACAGTATTTGGTTGTAGGACTCAAGTTGGAGTACTTGCTAGGTTCGTTGGTTTTGTTAAACTAAAAATACAAGTAATGGTTTCCATTTCTAATGCAATTTTATAACTAGTATTATCTTCATCCATGCAAACAGAACCCTAAGACATGGTTCTAGTTTGTATTGAAAATCAAACAGAACCCTAATGGTTTAATCGAGATATGACAAACTAGTTTGAAATGAAGCCAAAACCTCCATACATTCGAACCATTTCTTGGAAATGAAAGACAAATCCTCCATACATTCAAACCTTGGAAATGAATGCAATGAATCTAGTTTATTTAAAAACCAAATATTACACACTGAAATGTACATTGCATGTATCTTGTAATCCCTAATCCAGCATGGAAAACACATGATGCAGACAGAAGAACACTGGATCAAATCAATTCTTGGAACTGACCGGAACAGACAGAAGAACACTGGATCTGCAAACAGATTGGGATCTGCAAACAGACCGACAAGATTGGGATCTGCAAGCACTGTACCTTGGTTTTCTCCAGCTTCGACGGTCGTCGGCGATGGAATCTCTCCGAGAAGGTCTCCGCTAGGAAACCCTAGTTTATGGTTGAAGGGGGGAAAATGAGGGAAAAGTTTTCGGCTGGGGGCGACGACTGCCTTTAAATAGGCTCCCCCCATCAATTTTGCAAAAAGCTCCCCCCACCGCTAAAAGTTATTGCGAAAAGCTCCCCCCATCGAAAGAAAATTATTACGAAAAGCTCCCCCCACCGCTTCATCTCTTCATTTCTAAAACTGCTCCGCAAATCTCTTCGTCTCTATGGCGAACCCTAAATCCCCAAATCTCTCCGTGGCGAACCCTAAATCCCCAAATCTGCTCCGCGGCGGCGAATCCGTCAAGCTCCGCGGCGGTGAACTCGCCGTCAAGCTCGCCATCAAGCCCGCCATCAAGCTCCGCGGCGTCGATTTCGTCAAGCTCCGCGGCGGCGAACTCATCGTCAAGCCCTCCGTCAAGCTACGCGGTGGCGATTCCGTCAAGCTCCGCGGCGGCGAACTCGCCGTCAAGCTCGCCGTCAAGCCCTACGTCGTCGACGTGATCTCCGTCGCGGAGCAGATCAAGGGGAGGCGATTCCCGACGAGCTCCTCGTCAAGCTCGCCGTCAAGCCCTCCGTCGAGCCCTGCGTCGCGGAGGTGATCTCCGTCGCAGTAGAAGCTCGTGAGGGCTTGTCGAGCTCGTGAGGGCGGAGGTGATCGAGGACGAGGTCGCCCTCACTTCCTCAATGGATTGGCGCCAATCCTTCCTCAGTACATCATCCACGGTCAACCAGACCGATGCAAGCTACTCTGGTGAGCACAAATGCAGTACCTCTGTATTACCAATGTTAACTGCTTGAATTGCTTGCTTGAATTGATGTTTTTCTATACAATTGGTTGCTTGAATAGTTGGCTTGCTTGCTTGAATTGTTGGCTTGCTTGCTTACTAGGGATGATTGCCTCAACAAGTGATGTGTTGTCATGTCGCTGGTACATGGTCGTGGTGATCTTCTGATTAAGCTCTAGTTGGTAGCTCTAGCTCTAATAATGTGCAACCATACATAGCAGCTCATTGCTACTACTAATCTTGTTACAAGTAACAGTTGTTGGTATATTGAATTGAACCCACCTCACAAAAGTACACTATAATTTGACTGCAGTCACTAATATGTATGAAAACTACTCTACATGCAGGCACTGCTTGAATTCTTGTTTGCTTAAATTCTATTGCTGACAATTATTACTGGTTAAAATGGATAAAAGTTGGATGAAGGAACCAAGGTCTAGTTCAAAATATGGTATTGGTGTTACCAATTTCCTGCTATATGCAGCTGAAAATGCTGGAATGCAAGATAGAGTTTTGTGTCCTTGCGCCCGTTGTGCAAATAGGTTTTGGAGAATCAGTAGCATTGTCAATGAGCATTTGATTTGCAATGGGTTCATGCATGGATACCATACTTGGGTTTTCCATGGAGAAGATAGAGTAGAACCTCTTGCGCCGCATTTATCTCCACAGCCTGAAGATGTAGGAAGATCTGAAAGCCAAATTCAGCCTGAAGAATTAGCTGATAGTGATGAGATGGACCAAATGTTGTTGGACAATTTTGGAATGTATGACACTGGGGTTTTAGGCAACCAGGAAGATGGCGATAGTGCAGACGATGAAGATGAAGAGTACAATAACACGGATGATGTTACTGCTGATGCTGAAGCCTACAAAAAGCTAGTGGAAGATGGTAGTCAGGATTTGTATGTAGGCTGCACAAGTTTTTCAAAACTACAGTTCATAGTTAGGTTGTTGAACTTGAAGAATACATGGAAAGTGCCCAATGGATGCTATGATGAGATATTGTCATTATTTAAGGGAGCTCTTCCACAACCTCATGCACTATCAGGAATTAAGAATTTGCATGCATCAAAGAGGTACATAAAAGACATCGGCATTGGTTATGAAAGCATTCATGCATGCAAGAATGACTGTATAATGTTCAGAGGAGCACACAAGGACGACACAGTGTGTCCAATATGTAACACAAGCAGATGGAAGAGTGAGAACACAGGAGTTGGTGGGAAAAGGATGTACAAGGTTCCTCAGAAAGTTATCAGGCACTTCAAACTGAAACCAAGGGTCGAAAGGCTTTTCATGTGCTCTAAAACAGGCACCTTTTATGACCTGGCACGGTAAAGGCGAGAACTAAGGATGCAAAATTGAGGCATCCGAGCGGACTCTCCAGCATGGAAACACTTTGATTTTACGCATCGCAAGTTCAGTGAAGACCCAAGAAATATTAGGTTTGCATTAGCTACTGATGGGTTCAATCCATTTGAAAACATGAGCATATCATACAGCATCTAGCCAGTTATTCTGATTCCACTTAACCTTCCTCCTTGGGTGTGCATGAAACAATCAAATTTCATCCTAAGTGTTATTGTTCCTGGGAGGAAGGGTCCAGGGAAGGAACTGGATGTTTACATGCAGCTGGCTATAGATGATCTTCAGGAATTGTGGAAACCTGGAATCTGGACACATGATGCAGTTACTGGTGAGCAATTCTTGCTACGTGCTGCTTTGCTATGGACTATAACTGATTGGCTAGGCAAAGGCTGCATAAGTGGTGAGAGCTTGGTTGTCTGTGCACATTGTCTCACAAACACATGTAGTAGGTGGTTGAAGCATTGCAAGAAAACAGTTTTCCTGGGTCATAGAAGATTTTTGGTTGATGGTCACCCGTACCGAACAGATGGTGCATCTTTCAATGGAAAAGATGAATTCAGAGATCCCCCAGCTAAGATTACAGGTCAAGAAATATCTGAAATGACTGCAACTCTGCATACAGATTATGGCAAGTTACAGAAGAAGCCACCTAGGAGAAAAAAGAGGAGTGCTGCGGAATTAGAGGAAAATGAGGACATTTATATTCACAGTGTCGAGGAAACTTTCAAAAAAAGAAGTGTCTTCTTCCAGTTGGAATACTGTCGACACTCCTTCTAAGACATAACTTAGACATCATGCATGTACAGAAAAATGTTTTTGAAAACATAGTGAATATTGTTCTGGATGTTGATCACAAATCGAAGGACAACTTGAATGCTAGATTGGATCTGCAGGATATGAATATTAGAACTGCCCTCCATCCTGATATGACGGCACCAAAACCTATCATACCTAGGGCAATGTACCAGATGCTTCCTCAGGGTAAGAATATATTTTGCACTGTCATCAAGTATGCAAGATTTCCAGATTTATATGCATCAAACTTGTACCACAAGGTAAACTTGGAAGACAAAAGGTTAACTAGCCTCAAGAGCCACGATTGCCACATCATAATGCAGGATCTCATGCCGTTGGCCCTATGTAGATCGCTGCCTAGGAGTGTGGCTATGCCGCTGATACGTTTTTGCAAGTACTTCAAATTACTTTATGGTAAGGTGATAGATGCTGATGAGATGGAGCAGTGGGAAGCTGAGATTGCAGAAATCTTGTGTCAGTTAGAGATGATATTTCCTCCATCATTTTTTGACATGATGGTGCATGTAACTATCCACCTAGCAAGTGAAGTAAGAATTGTCGGACCTGTTCAATTCAGAGACATGTGGTCTACTGAGAGGTTCGTAGGAACACTGAAGGACTTTCTACAGAACATGACTTATCCAGAAGGGTCGTTGGCAGAAAATTATCAGTTCGATGAATGCCTGACATTCTGCTCAAGATATCTGAATGGCTGTGCTACAAAGTTTAATAGACCTAGTAGACATGATAGTACTGAACCTAATTGTGATGGACAACCTTATTTGAGGATCATCGGCAGGCCATTATCAGGTTTTGCTTCTAGTCAGCTGGATTTCGTTGCTTGGTCTCAGGCACAACGATGTGTTCTTGTGAACTATCCAAATATTGAAAAATATGCACAGTGAGTCCATTCCCAACCTAATTTCATAAACTAATTGTCCATTTGCATCATCATTTTGATATCAGACCAGTGTCTAACCCCATTTAAATCATGTAGAGAGCATAAAAATTTATTGGCCATAGGAAAAAGGAAGTCAAAGAGAGATATTGAGAATGCTCACCACAGCACATTCGTAGACTGGTTTTCTAACCATGTAAGTACTGCAGAAAAAAACTTATTTTTTGTGAATAAAAATTGCATTATTAACATGGTTCATTTCTCTACTAGGTACAAATTCTTAAAGATCAAGGAATTGATGTACTAGATGAAGTTTTTCTGTTATCTCAAAGACCATACAGGATGGTGAAATCTTATAATAGCTATAGTATAATGCTTCACCTATCACACTCATTCATATAGTGTAGGAAAAGCAACCCAGTGTGACGGAGTTTCACATGTTGCAAAAACATCGAGTTATGCAAGTTCTAAGGACAAAAATCCTACTTTAGGCTATGTCACATACTACGGTAGAATTAGTCAAATAATTGAGTTAAATTACTCAAATGGAGGCCACGTAGTGTTATTCAAATGTGATTGGGTAAAAAGTAACGGAGTTAGAGAGTTGGATGGTTTCGGAATAACCGAGGTCAATTTCAACCATACCTACAATGCACAAGACGAACATAGCATACCGTTTATTCTTGCAAGCCAAGCCATACAAGTTTACTATGTGCAAGACCCAGTTGATGTTGAATGGAACGCTATAATTACTCCAACAATTAGATATTTCTTTGATATGGATGGTGTGGACGTTGAAGAATGTGAGTGTTTTTGCACCATTTTTTTTTTGTCAACAAGGAATTTTTTTATATACGTTGACAATGCCATTTATTATTCATGCAGGAACAAAAATGCTGGAAAGCCAAGAAAGGAAGATGAGCATGCTCAACCACAAACTAAAGAAATTAAATCTGCTTACAAGAGATGTACAACCATCTGAACTCATCTCCAATGAAATGGAAAGAATAGCTCTTATGAAGGAAGCTAGGGCAAAGGGAGTTTACTACGATATGCTAGAAGTAAGTTCTCATTCATGCATCATTTTTAGATAAGAAAAACTCATTCAATTTGCATTCTGTAATTACTGAATTGAAAAACTGTTCAAATTGCAGTCTGCAAGGATATATGATTCACAAGTGGAAAAAGAAAATGACAGTGACGATAACGAAGATGAAGCAGTAGATAACATGGAACAGGACAGTGAAGAAGAGGAGGAACAAGAAGAGGAGGAAGCTGAAGAAGAAGAAGAGGAGGAGGAAATTGAACAACCTGAAGAGAGAGGACAGCTTGAAGCACAACAAGGTATGGTCGTCAGTTCGCTGGATTCCATGTGCTACAACTGTTGTAGGCTCTGGCTTGCTGGATTCCATGTGCTATAACTGTTGTAGGTTCTTACTCGTTGTACTGTTTTAATGTTTCAGTCAAGCCGAAAAGAACAAGAGGGCCTACTGATATGAAGAAGTTTTGAGAAAGGCATGGTCCGCATAACAAAGTGATAGTTGAATTCAACTATCTTGGACAGCCATGTGGAGTAAATACTTCACAATTAACAAACTTCATAGCATATCTGGTCAAAGGAAAAGACGTATCAATGGGTCATGTGCGTTGGAGAAAGGTTCCAACTGCAGAAAAAGAAAAGTTATGGATGACTGTGAAGGTAATTAGGTTTTTTCAATGATTACTGCTAATGTCATCACAAATGGAGAATGTATCTCATAAACGTTTCTTTCTGACAGGCTTTCTTCAACCTAACTGAAGCACACAAGGAGTGGGTGATGAAATCAGCCTGCAAGAAGTGGAGAGCCTTTAAGTGCTATCTGAAAAACACTTTCTGGAAAGCTGAATTGACGGTTGACCAGAATGTTGCAAATGGCTGTGGGGAAAGAATTCATGGAGCACAGTGGAAAGAACTGTGCAAGAACTGGAGGAAAAGTAGTTCAATGGTCAGTAACCCATCTTATGTGCTAGTTTTGAGTACTTTGACTTTCTCCTTCAGGCACTTTTTAGTCACAGTAAAGATGCGGTGTGCTTGTTTAGCTAATAAGGATTTTATTCATGTACTGACATCTAAGAACAGAAACACCAGATTAAATCAAGCTAACTGTCTGCATACAGCTGGAACACGTAGTTTTGCTGTTGTACATGATCAGGAGGTACATTTGAATGCATGGTTGTACACAATGATAAGTTTTGCAGAATCATTTTAAATATGATGTACTGACATATGCACTTGCACTCCTGTAGGAACTGAGGCAGGGAAGAACAGTGTCTAGGACAGAACTTTTCCGAATTGTTCATACAAAGAAAGATGGATTGGCAGTGAATGACTTCTGTGCAACCAAAATTGTAAGTCATATTCCCTGAAATTAATGCAAATGCAACTCACAAATAACTATATCATGTACCATCTAATGAATGTGTTGCTTAAATTTGAATGCAGGCTTTGATAAATGAATGTTTCCAAAAAAAATCAGAATTAGTTGGCGAACAGCACACGGATGGTGACCTCTACTCAGAATTGTTCTCACCACCTAGGAATTCTAGAAGGCATGGATTTGGACTACTGGTAGGAGGGAAAGCATCAAAGGTACTGGATGAAGCTGTAGAAGCATTAAGGGATTCGAAGCAGGAGAACATTGAGCTCAGAGGCTACGTGGAAACACTCATGTCAAGGAGTCAACAGTTGGAAGAAAAGGTAAATTACCTGATGGCACGTCAACGAGATGGACATACACATGAAATGCATGGAAACCAGGAACAAGAAGAAGGAGTCGCAGAAGAATTAGCGGCGTCAACACTAGCTGAGCTGTCGACGCATAAGCAAGCACAACCTGAGCAAGAGCAAACAAAGGAAGCTTCCAGTGCACCAGGCAGAACAATATCAGCATCAGCATCAATAGCATCTGGCATAACAAGTGCACCATCATCAAGTCATAATACATTGAAGGTACCAACAGCAACAACATTGAAGTCAACATCAGCTCCATTCAAATCACCTTTCAAGGCACCAGGAAAAGCAGCGGCACATGCCGTGAAAATAGTAGCAGCAACAGTCCAGGGATCAGCAACAGCATGTGACCAAAAAAGAGCACCAAAAACAGTCCAGGGATCAAAGGCAACAACAGAAGCAGCCAAGGTACCAAAAGCAGCTGGATCAGCCAAGAGATCAACAACATCAATCAATGGGGTAGAAGGAGCATCAGTACCGACGATACCGGAAGCAGCTGTAGCAGCCAACGGATCAACAATAGCACTCAAGGCTTCAGCAGCAGCAGCAGCACGAAAGGTACAAGAAGCAACTGGAGCATCCACTGGATCAACAACACTAAATGGATCAAAAGCAGCACCCAAGGGATCAGGAGCAGCGGCACACAAGTTACCAGAAGCAGCTGGATCAGCCAAGGGATCAACAACAGTACTCAATGGGTCAGAAGCAGCAGCATCAGAACCTAGGATATCAGCACCACCACCCAAGGGATCAACATCACATGCAGGAAAATTGAGCAGCCAGACATCAACCAGGACAAGAACAAAAAAGTCGACAACAAACCAAGGCACATCATCTTCAGCATTGAAGGAAGCATCTTTGCTTGGTCTTAGTCAAATGTTGCCGCCGAATCCGAAACCGATGAATGACTATCTCGGAACAAGGCGAGTCAAGAAATGAAATCACCAAGAACAAGTAAAAGAAGGAAAAATGATAAGTCGGGAGATTACATCGAAGGATCACAGGGCAATGTAGAAAGCCAAGCAACAACAGCTGCAACACCAACAAGAACAATAAGTAAGAGACCGAAGAAGAGGAAGCTAGAAGAACTTATTGATGATAAGCTAGAAGAACTTAGTGATGATGTGGTCATTACTTCAGTTAATGTAGTGCAGAAGCCAAAATGCTCTTACAGGAATCTGCTAACAGACAACACAATCTTAGTCAAGGTAAAAGAGGAGAAGCTAGAAGAGAACATTGCTGACAAGGAAGGTGATTGGCATAGTAGAAAATGATGCACTGATGAACATAATGATTGGCTTAGAGCAAGGAATCCACTTAAGGTTAGTATGTTAGCAATTTTACCACACATTGGTTTGTTGTTCGCTGTACAATTGGTTGCTTGAATTAGTATGTTAGCTAATATGGCAAATGATATTGCTGATTAATATTCTGGCATAATGTAGGCAAATAAAATTAAAACTGGCATTGAAGTGGGGTTGACTTCGCCAAACAGCTTACAAATGGTGGCACTGGGAACAGTTCAGGAAATTGAAAATGAGGAGTTTTTCAAAGTTTTGGTGAACGTGGTCTTCAAGAACACAACTGTCCTGCCAATACCAAAAGGCAGAATGGTTCAAATGGGAGACACTAAGGCACATTGCATAACCTGGCCAAGAAGAAATGTAGGTCACCTTTGAATCTTTCTTGTTCACCTTGTTGTAATGCTTTTATTTGTAGAAAATTGTGCTAGACAGACAGATAATAAATGTCAAACTTATAAAAGAAACAGAGAGGATTATCAAGGTAAAATATGCAATTTAACTAAACTATGCAGAGTAGAAACTATACAATATCATTATTATTAGTCAGCCTCTGTAGACATGTTAAGATGGAGTGTCAAAGCATGTGCAGCACAGAGATGTGCTTGGTTAAAGTATACATACAACTGTTTAACATTTTATAGGATGTGCTTGCTTAAAATATACATACATACAACTTGTTGATATATATTCATATGAAATCGATAGAATATCATATTTGTTGATATATCGATAGAATTATCAGAATTTCAAAGGTGATCTGTTGCCAGAAAATTTATTTGCTGGTAGGGTGCTTTGTGCATGTGCAGAATTATAGACAAAATTTAATATGAGAAATTTTCTTAAAAGCCAGTACTACTATTAGATGCTTGCACCAATGAGAAAAGTTCTGTTGGCACAGTTATGATTCTGTTGTGTTAGAACAACAATATATGCTCCTGCTGTGTATGTGATTTGGCCATCGCACTAACAAGTGATGCTGTAGCTCATCTTGTGTTACCTATATGACTAGTGATATCGACGATGCCAACCTCTGCTTGGTTAAATTACATATTGGCATGCATGGTTGGTTCAAGTGTTTTTGCTTGCATACATAAACTCTGAAGCCAATTCTACATACAGGTAATCTAGGCGATCGGGTTCCACGTTGATCTTTGCATTTTTCTCGTATTAGTAATGGTCTCGTCGTTGTTTCGAATGTTTCAAGATAAGCAGCTGCTTCTGAATATTTGCATATCCATTTATGTGCAAATCTATACATGACCTCGCTGTTGTTTCGAACTCCATTTTGTGCTCTGAATAATTTAGGTAGTGGGGTTACATGACTTGACTTTTAAAGAAAATATGAGAGTTATTCATTGAAACGAGGCAGGTCACTCCACATTCCTTCCCAGCCTCCCCACTGTACATGGCTTGACTTTTTAAGAAAATATGAGACTTATATTTGTTTCTTGATTGTTTCTTGTTCAACTTGATTTAATACAATTATTTGTATATGGTAGTGCAATTATATATTCAGCTAGATTTTAGTTTTCTACTTCGCATAATAGCTTTTGTACTTTTGCAAGATATATGTTTTGCTGCCGACTTATAGAGCATGCAGCAACACGACCTAGTTGCTTTAGTTTGCCAGTCAACCTGGCAGAGATCTCATTTTGCCAGTACTTGATGATTTATTCCTCCGTTACTGAAATTATTTTTGCTGTACTTGATGATTTATTCATCCGTTAGTGTAATCAGTTGTTACATCTTAATTGCTCAATATTATTTATTCCAACATCTGTTGTTTGACACATTCAAAATTGGTTCCTTGTAGGTAACTGATCCGGCAATCGATAGAACATCGGCCGAGATTGCGTGTACACTTGAGAAGAAGTTGAAAGCAGTTGCATCTATCGCTAAGAAGAGGAAGGGTGCAAGTCGGAAAGACACTCGCTTAGATATTGTCATCAAATTATCGCATAGTTACTCGACAAGTGTTACATAATGCAAAACTCGCTTAGATACTGTCATCAAGACAATGCCTCCAAAACTGCAAAGTTATGCATCTGTGCATGTTAGTACTGTAATGTGACCACTGTGAATTGTTATTAGTACTATAATATGACTTATACCTTAACTTTGACCAAATCTGTGCATGTTATTAGTACTGTAATATGACCACTGTCATGCTTGTTGTTTTAGGGGCATTTTGTTTACTAGCTTGTAAAGACATTTAGAGGCACATCTCAAACTGCCTGTAAAGATATTTAGAGGCAAATTTCAAACTGCCCCTAAAAACCTTTAGAGGCAAAATTCAAACTTCCTCTAAAAACATTTAGAGGCAAAATTCAAACTGCCCCTAAAATCCTTTAGAGGCAAATCTCAAACTGCCCCTAAAAACCTTTAGAGGCACTTTTCAAACTGCCCCTAAAAACCTTTAGAGGCACTTTTGAAACTGCCCCTAAAAACCTTTAGAGGCACTTTTCAAACTGCCCCTAAAAACCTTTAGAGGCACTTTTCATACTGCCCCTAAAACCTTTAGAGGCACTTTTCAAACTGCCCCTAAAAACCTTTAGAGGCAAAATTCAAACTGCCCCTAAAAACCTTTAGAGGCAAAATTCAAACTGCCCCTAAAGACCTTTAGAGGCACTTTTCAAACTGCCCCTAAAAACCTTTAGAGGCACTTTTCAAACTGCCCCTAAAAACCTTTAGAGGCACTTTTCAAACTGCCCCTAAATGTATTTGGGGCATTTCATTCAAAGTGCCCCAAATACATTTAGGGACACAAGCATCCGGGCACTTTTCATAGTGCCCCTAAAAGTAATTAGGGGCACTTTGGCTACCTATTGGGGCACTTTGAAGTGCCCCTAAATATGGACCGTACAGTAGTGACCTGTACTTCCCATGGCGTCCGTCAACAAAGCTGTCGTCGGCAGGAGCAAGAGCACGAGGGGTTGTGCCTTGGTGGGCTCGTGCACGGCGCCACTTGGGGCGCTGGGTCCTGCGGGCGACGGGGAAGGACAGGCACCGTGGGAGCCTGCTGGCCGTGGAGCCTTCCCACAACTAGGAAGACCGGCTGGCGCGACGACCTTGCGGCGTAGGGGGAGGAGGGGCGGGCCAGCGTGAGGACCTTCCAGCGACGGAGAAGGAAGGGCGGGTGCTGCCGCGCGGGATCCTGCCGGCGGCGAGGAATCTGGACCGGCGGCTGGGAAGGCGGATCGGGGTCGCGCGCCTGGATGAGGACGATGGGGGTTTACAGGGTTTTTATCTTCACATTAGTCTCTTACCTCAGCTGAAACTAATTCAAAAGATCAGCCGAGCTCCTCTGTACAAATCCTAGTCTCTTTATACTCCAACACTGCAGGCCACTCTTCCAAAAATCATAGAGGGAGAACAACTCCAGCTAATGGACGAAACTCTTGGGAGTAAATGTACAGGAGAGGAAAATAGTTGCAATCAACCGAGAGACGAACTCTTATTACAAATCTTGTGAAAGAATCACCTGCAGTAGTAGATCTGGATGAGGGCACACTAATATGGGCAGGTAGGAAGATGCTTACTTATCTATCATAAGCAATAACATCTTGTGTGGCCGCAACCATTAGGATGTTGCAGAGCATATACAACCAAACGAACACCTTTTGCGCATGAAAGAACATCGGCATCTCACTTCTCACATTGATCCACCGGAGGGCACCATAACCGGAGGATACCCGCAGCTGATGAAGACCGCCACGGTAGGATAAGCCCAAACAGGAGCACGGGCAGCATCAAAGAAATGGAATTGGCAAGGTAGAGTGTTGCTGATGTTGTGGGGGTTAGGAGAGATGGAATGAAACTTGCAAGAGGAAGAGGGGGGAGTGGGAGTGGGATCGGAATGGAAAGGGGTTGGGTTAGCAAACCACCATAAAGAAGAGGTCCTGAAAACATGCAAACTTCTATTAACAGAGAGGGGAGGGGAGAGGAGGAGGCCTATATCACTTCTCACCTTCATCATGAACTGATTGCTTGATGCATGCTCGTTGATCAGGGAGGCAAGCAGCCAGCTGTTGGAGTAGCACTGAAAGTAATTTTTATTTGAACTGAACGAAACTGAACCGGACCAACCTGTGATGTGGCTTAAAAAGATGGCACGGAAAGTAGATGAGGTGGCATAGCTGCATGTTGAGAGAAATATCCTCAGTGGGTTACTCCTATTTAGTTACGGAATATTATATATTCTTGGGGAGCATGGCCAGTAGGCAGTATGTAAGTGATTCATGTGGTCATTTGAGTCATGAAATGTAGCATTACCCTTTGGCTCACCTTTATATTTGATCCTTTTGGCTGCCACACCACAACTCTGGTTAGCTCACCAATCGTACTTGCTTGACCTTCCACTGCCACCATGACCTAGAGCTTAGCTTACATATCTGCTAATTCCACCTCCATCGACTCCTCCACTACTGCACTTGGTTCTTTGTCGAGTTGTTAGCATAAAACCACCACTTTGTGAGCTAAATCTTCATTTTGGTAAATCAAAGATATCTATCCATTTATAATCCTCCTTTAATTGGATTAAAGGATCCTCCAGTTGGAAATGATAGCAGAATGCATAAGTCATTAGAAGGAATTCTAATAAACAAATGGATATAGTAAACCACCTAACTATTTTGTTTCCCCTATGAGGTAAAAAGAAAATTAATGAACCTGCAAATATCGGCAAAACAACAAGTATTGTTATGGCGGGATCAAAAAACCACCAGATTTTGCCCAGGTTTTGTCAAATAGCACTAAACCGTCTCTGAACGCGAATTGACATGATTTCTGGCAACCCTGGCCCACTGTCAGTGGTGACATGGCTATGCTTGACGGATGCCGTTAACGGCCGTTGACGATGCGTGGGTCCCACCCACTTGTGGACGCATATGTCGTTGGAAACAGCTGCTAGGGTTTCAGTTCCCCCGCGCGTGCGTTATTCCCCACCCACCTCTATGTTCTGTTCGTTCCCGGCGATGGCGGCAGCGACTCCCGGTGGTGGCGGCACGGAGAGAGGCGGCGCATCTCCGAAGATCCAGATCGGCGGCGGAGATCCAGGTGTGTCGGCCGCGGGCGGCGACGGCGGCATGAACCAGAGCGACCTGACGGATTCGGCGCCGTCGTTGGCGGCGATGCTGGCGTTGGAGGCGAGGGCTGCTACAACATTTGCTCGGGCCGTGATCTCGACGCCGACGAAGAGCAGCCACCGATGGGCTACCGCATTGGGAGGTGTCGAGTAAGTTTCCTCCCCTTTCTTATCTGCTGCTTTGAACTAGTGTTTCAGATCTACCAGCTAGCTCGAGTTGTTCACTGGGATTAGTAGCATCATAAACATAACCACTAGGTTTAGTTGCTCACTAGGTTTATTTGAGAATTTATTTAGCACTACCCACTAAACATGCCTTTTTATGTATTGTAGCAATGTAGTATATTTCTTAAATAAGAAATTGAAGCAATATAGTTGTATGTACTCTTGTAGGCTAGATGATGATATTTGGGACATCAGATTTAATATGCCTCGTGAAGATAATTTGGAAAGAAATGTGGGCCAATCTGATATCACAGTTCTTAACCTTTTAGCCATGATTGAATGTTATGGCTATGGAATAAGGGACACCATGTATTTTGTTAAAGAAAAAAGGGAAAGGGCTGGCAGGAATGGTAGTGATTGACAGTATGGCCAAGGTAGAGGAGATGCTAGCTTTATATGAAGACGAGAAATGTGTAAATATAACAGTCTTGAAGAAAAATGCAATGTGGCCAGCTGGACTGAATGTGGAGGCAGATGAGGCAGTACTGCATGATGTGCCTGTTAGACTATATGTTGATAGTGATGGTGTCAACTATATATCAGATGATGATGAAGACATAGAGATACCAGTGGCAGTGGACTACTCAGATGTGATGTATGTTGGCACACAACAGAGTTGCAGCATGCAGAAGGGCAAAGAGATTGTGCCACTGTCTGATGATGAGGATGGGTTCTTCTACCCTTGTCAGTTCAAACCTGAGGAGCATAACAGAGCAGTTGCAGAAGAACTAGAGATAATGAGGGAATTGAAGAGGAAGAAACTAGCAAAGGAGGAAGATTCAGAAGTTGCTCACGTAATGGAGAAGATGAATAGACAGAAGAAGTAGAGAGATAACCTTTATATGCACTATGAAGGGGATACAGATGTGGAAGAGCTGTATGAAGATAAGGAAGAGTCCAGTGATGATGAGGAGGAACCTGAGCCTGATTACTTTGTGAAGAAATAACCAATGAGGCCAGGCCCGACTACCAGGACCATCATGAACTAGTGGAGTACCAATCTGGTGACTTCATTCCTTCTACTGATGAGGAGAGTAGCCCAGATGATTTGGGTGATAGTGATGATGATGGTGCTGTGAAGAAAGTACCTCTTGCAAGTGGAAAGAAGAGAAAGTTAAAGAAGATGAAGAAGAGGATCTGGTATGATCCCTACAGGGCAGATCCTCATTTCCAGTTTTGCATGAAGTTCTGTTTCAAAAATGCGTATGAATTCAGAGTTGCTTTGAGGAATTATCAAATTGCACAACTGAGAAACTATGAGTACCACAGAAACTGTGCTGACAGAATTATTGTGAAATGCACTAAGAAAGGAAGGGAGCGGGGCTGTAAGTTCTATCTGACAACCTCAGTAATTGCACATGAGTCATCCTTTTGCATTAGGAAATTCAACAATGTACACAGTTGTCTACCTATTGGAGATAAAACCAAAGTATCCATTGATTGGTTGGCTTGTCAATCTGACCAGGCTGTTAGGACAGATCCAAACACCACTGTTGACACTCTTATTGACAATGCCAAGTTAAGATTTGGAGTGGAAGTGCCAAGGAGAAAAGCCTATAGGGCAAGGAGAAAAGCATTTGATCTTGTCATGGGAGATCTGAAGGCACAGTACACTAGAATCAGAGACTACTTGCAGGCTATTGTTGATACAAATACAGGTAGTAGATGCATTGTGACAACTAAGCAGCTGGTGGAGCATCCAAGCCCTAACCCCAGATTTCATGGGCTCTTTATTTGTCTAAATGCTTCTCTCCATGGATTTCTTAATGGATGTAGGCCTTTCATAGGTAAGAGTTGCTTTCTACTCCTCTGTGTCATAATGTTTTCTTCCTAGTGCTTATCACTATGTTCAATTGTAGGTGTTGATGGTTGCTTTATCAAGTTAACAACTGGAGAGGAAATTCTAGCTGCAACAGGGAGGGATGAGAACAACAATATATTCCCTATTTCATTTGGTGTAGTGGACAAGGAGGACACAGCCAGCTGGTTGTGGTTTTTGACACAACTTAAGTACTGCATAGGGGAAGGTGGCCAATTTGGAAATTATATAATCATTTCAGACAGACAGAAGGTACTCCTTGTACCAACCATTGTTATTTCATTGTGAACTATTGCATGTAGTCCATGCAGTAACTTATATACTTCCTTTTTTTGCTTTTGGCAGGGTCTACTGAAAGCTATATCTCAAGTATTCCCCAACTCACCCCAAAGATACTGTCTTAGGCATATCTATGCCAACTTCCAGTCAGCTGGGTTTAGAGGACCAGAGCTCAAAAAGTACATGGATGCAGCAAGCTACTCCTACACCAAGAATGGATTTGATCTTGCAATGGAAGCTCTCAAAGCTGATTGTGAGGAGGCATACAATTGGCTAGTGCAGATACCAGCTGAAGCTTGGGCTAGGTATCTATTTGACGAGAATTGCAAGACTGATCTAGTTGTCAACAATATCGGTGAAGTATTCAATAGAATGATCTTGAATGTGAGGAACAAACCAATAAAGACTATGCTTGAAGGAATAAGGAACAAACCGATGGTCAAATACAGTGGAACCGGGGAGAAGGCGAGAAACGACTAGATGGGAAATTACTCCATTCTATGCTGAAAAGCTAGAGGAGGCAAAAAGGTGGTCCAGAGAGTGAAGTGCCAAGCTTGCTGAGGAGGGTCTATGGCAAGTCACCAGTGGAAGTGGTAGAGTTGTGGTTGTTGATCTTAGAGCTAAAACATGTGGCTGTAGAAAATGGGATCTCACGGGTGTTCCTTGCAGTCATGCAGTGGCTGCAATACTGAAGCTGTCACAGCACCCAGAGGACTATGTGCATGACTTCTTCAAAAAACCAATGTACAAGAAGGCTTTTTTCATATACTGTCTACCCTGTTCCTGGACCTGAAGATTGGACTAGGACAGATACACCAGACATTGACCCACCAGTGTTCAGAGACAAACCTGGAAGGAAGAAAACTGTCAGAAGGAAAGGACAATTTGAGGTTCCAGCTCCCAGAGATTTATCTAGGATGTCCTCTATCACTTGCAGCAATTGCAAGCTAGTGGGCCACAGATACAGCAATTGTACACAACCACTTAGGCCAGGGCTTCAATCTAGGAAAGACAACCACCAGGTAAATAGTTGCAAACCACATTGCTCCTTGATTTAACATGAAATTGGTTTAACATTAACCTTGTTTGTCATTGCAGCCAAGTAGGCATAGTGAGTGCTCCTCCACCTCTGCATCGACAGCTCATGCAGGAGCATCTGCAAGTGCACCTCCAGCAGCAGCAGCAAGACCTCCTCCAGCAGTAGCAGCACCAAGACCTCCACCACCAGCAGCAGCAAGACCTCTTCCAACACTAGCAGCAAGACCTCCTCCAGCAGCTCCAGCTGCCAGTGCTCCAGCAATACTACAAGGGCCCCTCCATCAAGAGCTCCTTTCTCTGCACCAAGGTCTACTGCAGCACCAACAAATACAAGATATGGTAGGCAACGCAAGTACACAACAAGAATGGAAGGATATCTCAATGCTGGCAAGCATGATGCCTACAAAAAGTGAAATTGATGTGTAAAACTATTTCAGGTTGAAGTTGGTACCAGACTATGTCAGTTTTAATTTGGTCCAGACTATGTCAGTTTCAATTTGGTGTTTTAAGACTATGTCGGGTTAAAATTTGGTGTTGTAAGACTATGTCAGGTTAAAATTTGGTGTTGTAAGACAATGTCAGGTTCCATTTAGTGTTGTAATACTATGTGAGGTTGAATTTGGTGTTCTAAGACTATGTCAAGTTATAATTTGTTCCACACTATGTCACTTTCAATTTGGTGTTCTAAACTATGACAGTTAGTGCTGGATTAAAACCTGGTTTTTGCATTTTAGAAGTGTCGGAGTTCTCGACAATCACTTAGGTTTACAATTTAGAAGTGTCGGAGTTCTCGACAAGCACTTGGGTTTAGAAGTGAGAAGTGTCGGAGTTCTCGACAAGCACTTAGGTTTACAATTTAGAAGTTTCGGGGTTCTCGACAAGCACTTGGGTTTACAATTTAGAAGTGTCGGAGTTCTCGACAATCACTTAGGTTTACAATTTAGATATGTCAGGTGATGACCCACAAGTATAGGGGATCGCAACAGTCTTCGAGGGAAGTAAAACCCAATTTATTGATTCGACACAAGGGGAGCCAAAAAATATTTGTAAGCCTTAACAGCCGAGTTATCAATTCAGCTGCACCTGGAAACAGACTTGCTCGCAAGAGTTTATCAGTAGCAACAATTTTATAGCAGTAGCAGTAGTGAAATATAAGCAGCAGTGTAATAAAGACAGCAGTAGTGATTATAGTAAACAACATGATTAAAATACTGTAGGCACAGGGATGGATGAATGGGCGCTGCATGGATAAGAGAACTCATGTAACAATCAAGGCAGAGCATTTGCAGATAATAATAAAACGGTATCCAAGTACTAAATAACCATAGGCATGTGTTCCGTATATAGTCGTACGTGCTCGCAATGAGAAACTTGCACAACATATTTTGTCCTACCAGCCGGTGGCAGCCGGGCCTCTAGGGAAACTATCGGTAATTAAGGTACTCCTTTTAATAGAGTACCGGAGCAAAGCATTAACACTCCGTGAACACATGTGATCCTCATATCACAGCCTTCCCCTCCGGTTGTCCCAATTTCGTCACTTTGGGGCCTCGGGTTCCGGACAGCAATATGTGTATACAACTTGCAGGTAAGATCATAAAACAATGAATATCTTCATGAATCAATAACATGTTCAGATCTGAAATCATGGCACTCGGGCCCTAGTGACAAGCATTAAGCATAACAAGTTGCAAAAATATCATAAAAGTACCAACTACGGATACTAGGCACTATGCCCTAACAATGGATGGGGGAATTACTCACACATGGATGGGGGAAGCATGGATGGTCGATGGAGAGGCGTCGGTGGTGATGATGGCGATGATCTCCTCCAATTCCCCGTCCCGGCAGGGTGCCAGAACGGAGTTTCTGGTCCCGAGACGGAGTTTCGCGATGGCGGCGGAGTTCTGGATGTCTTCTGGCAGATTGGTCGAACCCCCGTGCGTTTTTGGGTCGAAAGCCTTAAGTAGTCCAGAGGGGAGCGTTGGGGGGTGGACGAGGCGTCGCCACCATAGGGCGGTGCAGCCCAAGGGCCCACCGCGCCGCCTTGTGGGGTGGGCGCCTCGTGGCCCCCCTCCGTCTCGTCTTCTAGCTCCGTCAATCTTCTGTGAAAATAGGCCCATTGCGATTATTTCCGGGGATTTTCCTGAAAGTTGAGTTTCTGCACAAAAATAAGACACCGGGGCAATTCTGCTGAAAACAGCGTTAGTCCGTGTTAGTTGTATCCAAAATACACAAATTAGAGGCAATACAATAGCAAAAGTGTTCGGGAAAGTAGATACGTTTTGGACGTATCAACTCCCCCAAGCTTAGCTTATTGCTTGTCCTCAAGCAATTCAGTTAACAACTGAGTGCGATAAAAGAACTTTCACGAACACATTTGTTCATATGATGTAAATATTCTCATGATATGGACAAGTACTTAGGCAATTCATAATAAGATACATGCAAATAAAGTCATCTAATAGTTATGTCAATCATGAAAAGGATATCAACAAACTAATAATAAGCATCATGAATCATGCCTATCAACATGATTGCGATGTTCATAAAAAGATATGATAAGGTGGTATCTCGCTTGCCCGTATTTGTACAGCAAAACATAAATGCCCAGGCACCTCTGAAATTCATAGAAAGACTAGAAGTAAAGATTATCAAAGATAAAAGCATCAGAGTTATACCGCAACTAATCATATTTTGGGACAAGCATATTACACTAAGAACGACAATTATGCTCTCAAGAAGATGCTCAAAGAAAGGATGGTGACTCAATGTAAAAGTAAAAGATTGACCCTTCGCAGAGGGAAGCAGGGATTAACATGTGCTAGAGCTTTTCATTTGGAAAACAGGAGTAAAATTGTTTTGAGAGGTGTTTGTTGTTGTCAACGAATGGTAGTGGGCACTCTAACTACCTCGTCAACCAGACTTTCAAGAGTGGCTCCCATGAAGGACGTTATCTCTACCAGCAAGGTAAATCATCCCTCTTCTCTTTTGTTTACACGCGTACTTTAGTTTCATTATGGATGACACTCCCCCCAACCTTTGCTTACACAAGCCATGGATAACCGAATCCTCGGGTGCCTTCCAACATTCACATACCATGGAGGAGTGTCTATTTGCAAAATTAAGTTGCTTACTGATGAATCAGAGCAAAACATGTGAAGAGAATTATCGATGAAAGTTAATTAATTGGGGTTGGGAACCCCATTGCCAGCTCTTTTTGCAAAATTATTGGATAAGCGGATGTGCCACTAGTCCATTGGTGAAAGTCTGTCAGGAGTAAATGACAAGGTTGAAAGATAAAACACCACATACTTCCTCATGAGCTATAAAACATTGACACAAATTGAGAAGTACTTTCAAGGTTTTAAAGGTAGCACATGAAAATTTACTTGGAATGGTTTGAAATGCCATGCATAGGTATTTATGGTGGACACTTTGGAATAACTTGGTTTTCAGGGGTTTGGAAGCACGAGCAGCATTCCCACTCAGTACAAGTGAAGGCTAGCAATAGACTGGAAAGCGACAATCAAGAGAGCAATAACTGTCATAATCATGCTTGCGACAAAATAGAATTAACGGAGGCATAAGAGTGATACAAGAACTCTGAAGCAAAGTAAATCATCGAGGCTTAATTGACTTTTGTTTAGTCATATGCATGCGTGAGCATGTGCCAAGTCAATTCAAATGAATTATTCAGAGGAGGATACCACAATGTCATACCTATCTATGAATAAAACAATGCAAGCAAATACTTATGACATGCTACTCATATTAATAAATTGGAACCAAGCATGAGAGATCATGAACTACTAGATTTTCCTTAAATGACATATACCTCACATGAACCAACTAATCATGCTCACATGGATGAGTATATGTACAAAAATGAAAAAAAATAGAGTTCATACCGCCAGCCTCTCACCACAGTCGAGTTGTCGTAGATCGTCATTATTGCCTTTCACTTGTGTAGCTTGAATAATATGGAATGAAAACCAAGCTCCAAACACCGGAGACCGCTGAACTCCATAATAAACTTTACAAAACCGAAGAAGAACAACAAATATTTTTGGTGTTTTCGAATTGGAAGCAAGAACGAAAGGAAACAAGCAACAAAGCAAAATCTTTTTGGATTTTCTCATAGCAAACTAACGATAGTAAATAAACTAAAATAAGGCAAGAAACCAAATAAACAAATGATAAAGAGAAACAACAGAAATATTTTTGGTCTTTTTGTGTTTTAGGAAAGAAACAAAGCAAAAACAAGAGAATGAAAACTAAAAGAGTCACATAGACACAAAGTGGCAGAAATCCGTCAAACTTGACAGCAGTACAGTAATCATTTTTTACGAAAATCTTCCGCTATTCAAATCGAAAAGTGCTAAACTAATGAAAGTTATATAATAACCTGGGGAACATGCACAAAAATTGGCTTCTCAAAATAAGGTTTTGGCTATTTTTAAGATTTTTTTTGGTATCAGTCCAGAATCTGTTTTTAGACAGCACTTCCCCAAATATCATCTTCCTCATATTAGAGGCAACCATAAGAAGCAAAACAAGTATATACAAGTATCCGGAAATTGTAATAGGCAATGAATGAGTGATGCCGGCATACCTCCCCCCAAGCTTAGGCTTTTGGCCTAAGTGGAGATCAATCCCACGGTGCCCATGAGGTGGCACCTCCGTGGTATGATGGAGAAGGATCCTGTCCTTGCTGGTGATGATGGCGATGATCTCCTCCAATTCCCCGTCCCGGCATGGGTGCCAGAACGGAGTTTCTGGTCCCGAGACGGAGTTTCGCGATGGCGGCGGAGTTCTGGATGTCTTCTGGCAGATTGGTCGAACCCCCGTGCATTTTTAGGTCGAAAGCCTTAAGTAGTCCAGAGGGGAGCGTCGGGGGGTGGCCGAGGCGTCGCCACAATAGGGTGGCGTGGCCCAGGGGCCCACTGCGCCGCCTTGTGGGGTGGGCGCCTCGTGACCCCCCTCTGTCTCGTCTTCTGGCTCCGTCAATCTTCTGTGAAAATAGGCCCATTGCGATTATTTCCGGGGATTTTCCTGAAAGTTGAGTTTCTGCACAAAACAACGTTAGTCCGTGTTAGTTGTATCCAAAATACACAAATTAGAGGCAAAACAATAGCAAAAGTGTTCGGGAAAGTAGATACGTTTTGGACGTATCATCAGGGTTCTCGACAAGCACTTGGGTTTACAATTTAGAAGTGTCGGGGTTCTCGACAATCACTTAGGTTTACAATTTAGAAGAGTCGGAGTTCTCGACAAGCACTTGGGTTTACAATTTAGAAGTGTCGGGGTTCTCGACAACCACTTGGTTCTAAAATAGATACCCTCGAGGTTATCGACAACCACTACGGTTCAAAAATAGATACTCTCGGGGTTCTCGACAACGACTAGGGTTTTAAAATAGATACCATTTAAACATTAAACATTCCAAACACAATTAAAAAAATGGCTAGTTAAGACGATGATTCAAACTTTAGCAACATAGTTCACCACATACTGGTTCTAATTTAGCATTACAACAACATAGTTAAACACATACTAGTTCTAATTAAAGATTGCCACATACTGGTTCTAATTAAGAATTACAACAACATAGTTCAACACTACTAGGATTACAACACCATATTAGAGGTCTCCAACAATCTCCTTGATCTTCAGAAGCTTGTTTTTGTTTCCATGAGCAAATTTGAGAAGATCATAGAGTGTGTACTCTAACTTCCTCTTGTCCTCTTTCAGCTTACCTTTCTCCTCTATGAGCTCCTCTTTTTTCCTTAGCCCACTTATTCTTCTCCTCTTTGAGCTCCTCTTTTTCCTTCTCCCACAGTTGCTTCTCCTCTTTCAGCTCCTCTTTTTCCTTCTCCCACTATTGCTTCTCCTCCTTTATGACAAACAATGCAGAATTCAGTTCCAGAACCTCAGCTTCAAGTTCAGTCCTGTTCAAATCAAAAACCTGGTTCTTCTCCTCATTCATCTTCTTCAAAATCTCTGCCATCACTCTTTTCTCTGTATCTTTCATGAATTTGTCCACATCATCCATCAGTTAGTGGTAGTTCTTCTTTAAACTTGTTCCTCTCCTCAACCAACGCTTGCGCCAATCTTGCATTCTGAATCTTCTCATCTATTCTTGTATTGCTGGACTCATGGTACATTGACCACAACCTTCCAAGTGAGTTCTGAAGAGTTACGGGCCACTCTTCATCAACCCAGGCCACGAACCCACAGTTATACACCTGCTGCAAATATATGTGCTAGTTCATATGAGAATAAATCATCCATTACATTTGCTAGTTCATGGCATTATATATCAGTAAATCAAATTCAGATATCCATTATATGTGCAAATTCATAGCAATATATACAGCACATATAACTTCCAGGGACTGTTATCACCAGAATTTGACCGAGTCAGAGGTGGGCCGCGATCAAGATGGGCTTGAAGAATATATATAGAAGAAATACGTGAATCGGCCTTACATGCCAAGTTTGGGCTAGTTTGCCCGTGTATCTGTACCATAGTAGGATACGTGTCGGTTTAGGAGTTAGAGTTTTACCCGTGCACGGTTAGGTGCACGCTTGAATTAGAAAGTCCCCCGGACTATAAATATGTATCTAGGGTTTATGGAATAAACAACAACCAACGTTCAACACAAATCAATCTCGGCGCATCACCAACTCCTTCGTCTCGAGGGTTTCTCCTGGTAAGCACCATGCTGCCTAGATCGCATCTTGCGATCTAGGCAGCATAAGCTTATTTACGTTGTTCATGCGTTGCTCGTGCTGAAGCCTTTTTGATGGCGAGCAACGTAGTTATCTTAGATGTGTTAGGGTTAGCATTGTTCTTCGTATCATATGCTGTCGTAGTGCAACCCTTATACATCTAGCCGCCCTTACACCTATCTTAGGTGTAGGGCGGCACCCCGCTTGATCTTTGTTTAGTAGATCCGATCCGTTACGGTTGCTCCTTGTTCTTCAAGGATTAGTTTAATATCCGCAATAGTTAGGCCTTACAAAGGGTTGGAGGATCCAGCGGCGTGTAGGGTGTAGTTTGCTAGCCCTAGACAGGATGTTCCGGGGATCAACCTCGTGTTGGTTTTTAGGCCCCGTCTAGGATCGGCTTACGATCACCGTACGCGAGCGCGAGGCCCAATCGTGAGTAGGATGATCCGATTATGCGGTGAAAACCCTAAATCGTCGTAGATCGCTTTAGCTTTATCTTGATCAAGCAGGACCACCATATATTCGTGCACCTCGTACGAATCATGGGTGGATCGGCTCTTTGAGCCGATTCACGGGACAACCTGAGAGCCGATCGAGGCTCGTATTTAACGTTTACGTGTATGCCATGCAGGAAACTAAGCGAGGCATCATCCAACACCTTCCTGACCAGGTATAGGTCAGGTGGCACGCCCTTGCGACAGCATCGGACGTGTGACCGGAAGGCTTTGCGGGCCGTCGCTTCGAGGGACCGGGGCCAGCCGCAGCCCTAGTTGTTCCCGGCTCTACGGTGTTGCCGGTCGCTGCCCGCCGGTGGGTTTCGACCGCAACACATTCCGGCATGCCCGGTGGGACAATCTTCGACATCCACCGCATCGCCATCTACATCCGAGATGGCGGAAAGCACTCCGGTCAAGTACGAGGATCCGCTCGACGAGCTCAAGAAGAAGCATGACGAGATCAAGGCAGTCCTCGAAGCCGACCTCATCGGCTCTTTCCACAGAACCCGCTCCCACGACGTCAGGTGGAAGGGGTTCTCACCGAAGGCGCGCTCGATGGAGTGGACCTGTCCGCCCCGTCGGAAGAACGCACCAGGTCGCTGCGTCGGGAGATCAACTTCATGGTGGCTCATTCGCCGCACCGCCACTCGAGAGCTCGGTGAACACTTTGGAGCGTGTCGCCTGCGCGTGATCCAGGAAATCATGAGCCATCGGTATTCTCCATCGGGACCAGCTGCGGGGACTTACAAAGGAGAAATGCCATTCCGGTCCCGTCCACCGCTGCCGTTCGCGTTGGCAGCACCGGAAGTGCCGAACTCATCGGCATACGTCGTCTACAAGATTGGTGGTGACCCTAGTGACTACCAATTCCTACCGAGGCGCCCAAGGAGATCCCGCACGGATACACGTGCGCATACGTGCCAGGCTGCGATGAATCGGGCACTCTCGAACCAGAGCTGCAACGGCGAGGGTCTCGGAACAGCGAGGAGGAACGTCGGGAGCGGATCTTGAGAAGCAAACGTGGTTAGCTAAGTACGCCACTCCGACAAACCTCCAGAGCCCAGCTCCTGCAGTTGGCTCAGAACCGGAAAAGCAAGCATGGCTGGCTAAGTATGCCACCCCGGCGAATCTTCAGGGTTCGACACCTTCAGCCATCACCGCGGATCAGATTTGTACAATTCTAAAGATCAGTTCGGCATGATGCCGAAAAGGAAGGCATTCGGCTATACCAAGCCGTACCCCAACGAGTACGAATTGATCCCGCTACCACCCAAATATCGGCTCCCGGACTTCAAAAAGTTTAGTGGATCGGATGGTTCCAGTTCCATCGAGCATGTGAGCCGATATTTGGCACAGCTGGGCACGATCTCAGCATCAGACGAGCTGCGTGTGAGGTTCTTCGCACAGTCCCTCACAGGATCGGCTTTCGGGTAGCACACATCGCTGCCACCGAACTCAATCCGGACTTGGAAGCAGTTGGAAGAGCAGTTCCATGAGCAGTATCACTCAGAGGCTTCCGAGGCTGGCATTGCCGATCTAGCACAAATACGACAGAAGCGCGGGGAAACGAGTGTCGGAATACATCCAGCGCTTCGGGACCGTGAGGAACCGATGTTATTCGGTTCACGTAAGTGAAAAGAAGCGATCGAGTTGGCGGTGGTGGGTCTCTCATCATCGATCAAGGACGTGGCCTCCCAAGCGAGACTACCCTTCATTGGCGCACATGGTGCGAAGGCTGTCGGCATATGAACAGCGCCACCCGAGATGTTTACCAGGACAAATTCAAGCGTGCGGTGGTCCTGGTTGAGGCAGACGAGGATGAAGGTGCTGCGGGAGATCGAGAGGTAGCAGTGGCTGAATGGACTCGGGCGGCAGGCCCCGTGTCCTGCAAGTGGGTTAAGCCACAAGGCCCTCCAAAAGGGTTCGACTTCGACGTGACCAAAACTGAGCAGATTTTCGATCTCTTACTCACGGAGAAGCATATAAAGGTACCCGAAGGCCACAAGATCCCCACGGTGCAGGAGCTGAACGGAAAGCCATACCGCAAGTGGCATAACACGTTCACCCACACCACTAACGACTGCAGGGTGTGGCGTCGGCAGATCCAAATGGCGATAGAAAAAGGGCGGTTAATTTTCAACCGAGTACGCCATGAAGGTCGACACACACCCCTTCCCCGCCGTTAACATGGTGGAGTATACTTACCATGGAGGGTGCCAGCCAGATTTCTCGTGCGATATCAACATGGTAGGACCCGGGCACCACTGCGGTAAGGACGGAGATGAGGGTGGCTGCTCTCATAGCAAATACACGAGAGGAAGCCGCTCCACGCGATCGGCTCCGCCACGACGGCAAGCGCTACGTCACGGAGGAGAAGTGAAGAACATAAGATATCGGCGACCTCTCTGATCACCTCCTCAACAAGTATGTGAGTCAGTATGACCAACGCCGACGATACAACGACGATGATGAAAAGGATCGTCTGGCTAGGGACGACAGGAGACGTCGTCGGCATGATCACGACGAGGAGCGATATGAGCGCAACGCCAAGGAAGAGTCGAGGGAGCAAGACGACGTGGATAGGCACTGGGACTGCCCCTTCTTCAGACACTGCTGGGATTCAGGAATGAGCCGATTGCCAACAATCGGCAATTGCCCAGAATGTAAACAAAAGAAGAAGGATGCAGCTAACGTGTCGGTGTTCAAACGTCTAGGGCCTCTCCCGCCTCGGAACAAGCATGCTGAGTCCTCTCGGGTGGAAGATCTCGAGGAACTAGAGGACGATGATGAAGAAGACAAGTATCATCGCCCAAGGTGGTGCCCTGATGGGCTCAGCCGTTCCCAGAAGCGAAGGGTTCAGCGTCTGCGTGGGTTGGAGGAGGCTGAAAGGTTATACCTGCACACGTTGAGGAAGGCACGGCCTGATCTGGCCGCCAAAATTCAGCGAACCCTGGACGAAGAAGGTCGGCCACAAAGAAAAGAGTGGCGCCCCAAGCAAAGGAAAGCCGATGATGAGACATCGGCTGGCACAAACATGGTGCTCGTCCTTCCAACGGAGTCTGGTGCTCCAGGATTACACGAGGCACCCAATTTCGACGTCTGCGAGCGCATCAACGTGACACAGGATGGGACTAGGTGGGTCTTATCCACGGGCCCGACCGTGTAGCGGACGCAGCGTCTATGGACAAACGTGGCGATGCCGATCCAGGTGATCGGCCCCAAGGATTTATGGAGGAACATTATAAAACCTTCATTGAGCAATTCAACGTGGAGGCCGATTCCAGCAATCGGCCAAAATTATCCTCACTGTACATTCTACCTGGGTTCAACATTCGATCCAACAAGGAATGCCTGAAGAGCCGATACCATCAAGTCCCTTGAAAGAATCGGCTCGGGGGGCACCCAGGTGGATAAAACACGAGGATATGCAGTAGAAGCGTCTTACAAATGCCCACCAGCCCAAGATATCCTTTGATGATGGGTATTGAAGTATGGGGGCCGATACATAAATCGGCCGTAAAAAATTCAAATTTTTTAAGCACAGCCGATGCGCAGACATCGACTTAAGGATAGAAAGCCGATGCATGACCATCGACTCCAGAGGTATAACTGTTATAAGCAGAGGGTCAATGGAGCAGGAAGTGGGCCACGAAGAGAGACTCTAATGGAAGAACTCCTCAATGGAGTGGTTTGGTGGCTCAGATCCTCTCTTCAAGAACCTCCGGATTCTTTTTGCGAGCATTCAAGTCCGCAGTATCAGCTGGGGCAAGTTTGAGGGATCATGACCCTGACCAATGCCGAGAGCAGCATGGACGTGCAGATCAGGTTGCATCAAATCCGCCAAAGGAAAGGAGCCGATCTGACCAGCAAGGCGCAAGAAGTGGACTGAAGAAGCTCGGGGGGCACCTCGCCCTAAACATTCTCTGCTCTGAGGAGCCGATTTTGTTGAAATCAGCTGGCTCTGCATTATGACTTAAGGCCAATGGCGGCACATTTGGCTGACTCGCTACCTTTCTCGCCTTGACTGAGGCTCGGGGGGCAGCTTGCCCTGGAGGACCCTTTGCTATAGGAAGCCGATTTGGTTGAAATCGGCTGGCTCTACATCTCAGCTTTGAGGAATAGTTGCTACGGGGAAAACGGAGCAGGAACCTGCCCTGCAGAAGTATCAGCTCCGGCCTCCGGATTGATTCAGTAATGGTCCTAGAGCTCTTCCGAAGACAAAGGTGGCCGTTAATTATACGCTCAGTGACTGCGGGTTTGCAGGGTACCATTTGAGAAGATGGCTAAATTGGCCTATCTCGAAATTTATCATAAGAAGTCGATGCGTTGCCATCGGCTCATTGAGCGTTGATCCAATTAACAATCGGCAGAATCAGTACGAAGGGAAATCGGCAAAGTCAAGTTAAGGAAAAGTCTTCTTCATTAATAAGAGAGGATTTTTACAATGAAGAGCCGATTGCTCAAAGCAAGGAAGAGCAAAAGGAAGAGCCGATTGCTCCGGGACTACTAATCCTACATAACTAATCCTCGCTAGCGTCGTCGTCGACATCGCCATCAGCACTACCTCCGGAGGCTTCCTCGTCGCTGCTGCCCCAGCCTTCGGCCGGAGCCTCTTCTTCCTCGTCATCATCATCATCCTCGCTGTCCGCCCAAGTGCGGAAGCGCTTCGTCGGCGGGTACCCAGCGGAAGAGGAGGAATCATCTTCCTCCTCCTCCTCCTCTTCTCCTTCCTCGTCATCATCTTCGTCCTCGCTGTCCGCCCACATGCGGGAGCGCTTCTTCGGCGGGAGCTTGGCGGAGGGGGAGGCCTTGGCCTTCGCTACTTCTCCTTCTTTCTTCTCCTTATCGGAGGAGATGGGGTTCGCCCCGGAGTGGAGGTCGTCCTCATTCTTGTTCTTCGGCGGCGATTGGAGGGGGAGGCCAGAGGGGGAAGAGGAAGAGGAAGACATTGCTACAGGGGAAGAGGGTTTTTTGGGCGCTGGTGGATAGAACAGAGCAAAGGGATGATGTGGCGAACCGTTCGGCACAGATAAATAAAGAGGGTGTAGTGGAGATTTAATGCCATGACGGTTCTCGAGGACGTGATGCCGAAATTATCAGTTCGTGCAGAGGAGCCAAGGAGGCGAGGCGAAATGATGGAAGATTCTGCGGCAGTGCTGTTCTGCCACGACATGACCCGACGAAGGAAAGGCGTAATGATTTTGGAAATGTCATTTCCAAAACTAGGGGGGCATGTGTTATCACCAGAATTTGACCGAGTCAGAGGTGGGCCACGATCAAGATGGGCTTGAAGAATATATATAGAAGAAATACGTGAATCGGCCTTACATGCCAAGTTTGGGCTAGTTTGCCCGTGTATCTGTACCATGGTAGGATACGTGTCGGTTTAGGAGTTAGAGTTTTACCCGTGCACGGTTAGGTGCACGCTTGAATTAGAAAGTCCCCTGGACTATAAATATGTATCTAGGGTTTATGGAATAAACAACAACCAACGTTCAACACAAATCAATCTCGGTGCATCGCCAACTCCTTCGTCTCGAGGGTTTCTCCTGGTAAGCACCATGCTGCCTAGATCGCATCTTGCGATCTAGGCAGCATAAGCTTATTACGTTGTTCATGCGTTGCTCGTGCTCGAAGCCTTTTTGATGGCGAGCAACGTAGTTATCTTAGATGTGTTAGGGTTAGCATTGTTCTTCGTATCATATCTTGTCGTAGTGCAACCCTTATACATCTAGCCGCCCTTACACCTATCTTAGGTGTAGGGGCGGCACCCCGCTTGATCTTTGTTTAGTAGATCCGATCCGTTACGGTTGCTCCTTGTTCTTCAAGGATTAGTTTAATATCCGCAATAGTTAGGCCTTACAAAGGGTTGGAGGATCCGGCGGGCGTGTAGGGTGTAGTTTGCTAGCCCTAGACAGGATGTTCACGGGGATCAACCTCGTGTTGGTTTTTAGGCCACTGTCTAGGATCGGCTTACGATCACCGTACGCGAGCGCGAGGCCCAATCGTGAGTAGGATGATCCGATTATGCGGTGAAAACCCTAAATCGTCGTAGATCGCTTTAGCTTTATCTTGATCAAGCAGGACCACCATATATTCGTACACCTCGTACGAATCATGGGTGGATCGGCTCTTTGAGCCGATTCACGGGATAACCTGAGAGCCGATCGAGGCTCGTATTTAACGTTTACGTGTATGCCATGCGGGAAACTAAGCGAGGCATCATCCAACACCTTCACGACCAGGTATAGGTCGGGTGGCACGCCCTTGCGACAGCATCGGACATGTGACCAGAAGGCTTTGCGGGCCGTCGCTCTGAGGGACTGGGGCCAGCCGCAGCCCTAGTTGTTCCCGGCTCTACGGTGTTGCCAGTCGCTGCCCGCCGGTGGGTTTCTGACCGCAACAGGGACATGTTACCATACAACCGGGTTCAATTAATAAATCAAATTCATATATCCAGGGACATGCAGAAAGCTACTCCTACATATATTTGCAGTTCATATCAATAAATCAAATTCAGCTATCCATTATCAGCACATAGTTCAATAAAGAAAATATTGCAAATTCAACATATATTACAATGAACAAATGGAATCATGGAACAGAGCAGAGGCATAAGCTTACATGGCCGATGGAGCACATGAAGAATCTCCTGCCGGTGTTCGTCCCTTCAAACGCCACACATCTGTTCGGCTCCAAATTGTGCACGCGGCAACGAGGTCCGCCAACAGCTAATCCTCCAAACGTGATGTCCTCGCAGGTGTCAGGAGCATAGTCCATGTCCGTCAGCTCCTAAATGAGAAATATTTGCAAAACAAATCGACCTTTAACCGAGCTAAATCGAAGAAATCCAAAAAAATCCCCAAATCGGAACCCTAGATCGAAGAAAATGAGAGAGATTGAGTGGCCGAGCTTACATCTAGCTGCTCCGTCGAGCTCTCGCCGTCGTTCCAGCTTGGCATGGCGGCGCTAATGGAGGCGGCGGTGGATCCACGGCGGCGCACCTCCGGCGCCGCAGCTCCGGCAGAGAGGAGCCGGGAGTGGGGAAGACGGTTCGGGAGCGGAAGCAACAGCCTCCCAAACGCAACGTTAAATGTCCACAAGTGAGTGGGACCCACGCACCGTCAACGGCCGTTAACGGCATCCGTGAAGCACCTGCCACGTCAGCACTGACAGTGGGCCAGGGTTGCCAGAAATCGTGTCAATTCGCGTTCAGAGACGGTTTAGTGCTATTTGAGAAAACCTGGGTAAAATCTGGTGGTTTTTTGATCCCGTGACACAAAGTGGTACCAAAATTAAGATTTAGCTCACAAAGTGGTGGTTCTATGCTAACAACTCGTTCTTTGTCCGAAGGAGAGTTGTTCATTCCAATGGGCATGACCTCCGAGGAATACCTACCTTTTGTATAGATTTTCCAGTGTGTGGTTGGTACCTTTCCATTAAATATCTAGGTGTTCCTCTGCATTTTGAGAAACTAAAAATGGAAGACTTGCAACCTTTGATAGATAACATGCTAGCTAGGATAGCAGGTTGGAGGGGAAAGCTTCCCTCATATAAAGCTAAACTGATTTTTGTTAGACCATGTCTAGCTAGCATACCTATTTATCTCGTCTTTTTTTCAAATTTCCTCAATGGGCCCTCCAAATGACTAATACACAATTAGCTAATTGTTTGTGAAATGATTTTGAAGGGCACCATAAAATCCATTTAGCTAATTGGCAGTCAATTTGCATGAAGAAAGAAGCTGGAGGCCTAAATGTTCCAAATTTGAGGGATCTCAATATGTGTCTCTTGGGGTCTTGGGTTAGGAGATACCATAAAGACGAGTGGTCTTTGTGGAGAAAAGTGGTTGATGCTAAATATAATACCAAAAATCCAAATATCCTTTGTTGCAATGATGGAAATCCTTCTCAATTTTGGAAAGCGTTTTTGTGGGCGAAGCTTGACCCGGTGGAATTTGGATACAAATGGAAGATTGGAAATGGAAAAACAGCTAGGTTTTGGGAGGGCTTGTTGGTTCGGTAAGATGCCTTTAGCAATTTTGTATTGGATATATGGGATACTACATTGCTAATGAACAAAACAGATGTGTTGCTGATGTATGGGATGGTGAGCATTTGAAAATTACTTTTAGGACGACTTTTACTCCTGGTGTGATGTTATAATGTCTTGAGCTAGTTGAAATAGGAAGATCTGTGAACTTTGTAGAGCAAAGGGATGATTTGATATAGCGGCACACTTCGAATGGGGTGTACTCTGCTTCTTCTCTTTATGCAATCTGAAGGTATAAATGATGCCCCCCATAGGGGGTCTCACAGCGATTTGCAGCTCGTGGCCATCGGATCTCTCTATATAGTTGATCTTGTCCGTTCATGTTTTCACTGCGTGGTATATAAAATGTCCACCCAGCGGTCAAAACCCTAGCCGCCGCAGCCCAATCCGCTCGCCCGCTTCGTCCTCCCCAATCCCCTCCTTGCTCGGGCTCTCCCAATCCCGCCCCTCCTTTCCCCACGTTCTTCTCCCTCCTACCCGCCTCCTCTCGGCTGCCCTATGCCTTCCTCCTCGCCTCCATTGCCCGCGCGGCGGCTGGCCAGGCTCCCTTTCCTCCATCCCTCCCTCTTCCGTTAGCCACTGGAGCAGAAGGAGGCAGCAGGGTCGCCCCCACGCCCTCCCTGCGCCCCCAGCGCTGCTCGACCTGCTGTTGCGAGCATAAGGTGATGCGATGTGTTCTTCGCGTCTGGTGAGTACCAAGAGGAAGAGCGAGAAACGAGAGGGAGAAGGAGTGGTGAAAAAGGAGGATAGGCGGAGGAGGAGAGAGACCCCCGGCAGACGTGGCTCGGACTCGCGGCAGGCTGGCGGCCCCGCCCGAGCTCCACCATCCCACCAGTACCTCTCTCTATCTAGCTGCGGAAGGGGGGATTCTATGGTGTGTCTCTCCGGCACGAACGACGAGGTGGATCTAGCCAGTGATGAACATGGTGTTGCTACCACCACAAGCGCACTCTCTCGCCTCTTTACATCTTCATTTTTGTTTTGAATCTGCAGTACAAATTAAATTTTAATATGTTTTTTTCAGGAAATGGATGAGGAACATGTTGAAACTTGAAAGCAAAGTTCAGAAAGGGACTAATATTCACAGTGTACATTTGGTATTTTTTTTCCTTTTTTCTCAATATCAGTTATATTGTAAATAGTTACGTACTGAATATCTAATTCACATACAAGCTAATCAAAGGATGGATGATATACAAATTAATGCACTATTGTATCTTCAAATTTATAATAAAGATGTGTGCTATGTTCGAGAAAAAATATCGGCAGGTTGAATAATGCTTGGTGCAGGTGGATTTGTAGGGAAATTTGGTGGATGGGTTATTTGATCTAGAAGTATCTACGGAGGGAAATTTGGGGAGTGACTTATCTGGTCGTGATTCATGCTCATATTTCCCCATATGGTCTTTTTACATCTTGAACTTTCATCTTGTGTTCTTTTAGTTCTTATTACCGGGAATTCTAGCTAGGGCATGCATAACGAGAAAAGCATTGCAAATAATTGTGTGCCTTTTGGTGCAGCGATCCGCATGCTGCTTGAACCTCTTACTTTATGGTTGCAATATTGCATATATATAGGTAGTAATATCGAGAAGAGTTTTTAAAATATGTGTGCATCTACCCTTTGAATGGTGCTTCCATTGCACCTCTCGGGACACCTTTTGTGACAGTTCTGCTCTTGAAAGGCGCAATCAGTTTAGAACCATGGATTGTTGAAGCATCAGCCTTAGAATTAGTACTTTTGTCATTTTGTATCCGATGATTATGTTTTGCAAAACCACATATGTTTATTCGCATTTCGGGCTATGGTCTTGAGGAAAGATGAAAATAAGGACTTCCATGAGTTGTATCTCTCAATTTCCACAGCAAGTACTCTCTCAAGTGTTTATACCTATACTCTAATGGAGATAGCAGAAGGTGCTTGTGGAATCGAATCTTTTTTTCATACCTTTCAATCTTTTGTTTCTTGCTGTGTAATAAATAATAAGTTTCTAACAAATTAGGTCCCATATGGATCTACGGTGTAACTAATTAGGAGTTTTTTAATTCCTATAGATACACCTGCCATATTTTGACACGCTGTCGTTATTAGTATAGGTTTTGGTGATGTTTCGATTTAATAATAGCGAGTGCCGGCTTGGGGTTCTCAGCCGTCTTGCACCTACTGTTTTGGTGTTGTTTCAATTTTAGGCACATCCATAATTTTTTTTGCTATTTGCAAG
>NW_025900361.1:0-34234 GCF_022539505.1 Lolium rigidum
GTCTTTGGCTGCGGCCAACTCTCAATTGCCTCAATCTTGGCTGGATCAACTTCAATTCCCCGCGCAGTAACAACATAGCCAAGAAACGCAACTCGATTGGTGCAAAAGGTGCACTTCTCAAGATTACCATACAAACGTGCATCACGTAACGCATTGAAAACAGCACGTAAATGATCCAAATGTTCCTCCAAAGATTTGCTATAAATCAGAATATCATCAAAGTATACCACCACAAAACGTCCAATAAAAGCACGTAAAACTTCGTTCATCAGCCTCATGAAAGTACTAGGTGCATTAGTTAAACCAAAGGGCATTACTAACCACTCATATAAGCCGAACTTAGTTTTAAACGCTGTTTTCCATTCATCTCCTAATTTCATACGAATCTGGTGGTAACCACTACGCAAATCAACTTTAGAGAACATAACAGTAACCACTCAATTCATCAAGCATATCATCTAAACGAGGTATTGGATGACGGTATCGAATGGTAATATTATTAATAGTTCTACAATCAGTACACATGCGTGAAGAACCATCCTTCTTAGGTACCAAGATAATAGGAACAAGCACATGGGCTAAGAGACTCACGAATGTAACCTTTATCTTGGAGAACCCGAATTTGTCGCTGAATCTCTTTCGTCTCTTCGAGATTGGTACGGTATGGTGCACGGTTGGGCAGCGACGCTCCCGGAATCAAGTCAATCTGGTGTTCTATGCCACGGATAGGTGGTAGTCCAGGGGGAACATCTTGTGGGAACACATCAATGAATTCCCGCAAAAGGTTAGCAACCGCAGTGGAAAAGAAGGAGGCATATCCTCAAATGAAAACAGAACTTCTTTGCAAATGATAGCATAGCATTGAGTAGTGTCCACATCAAGTTCAGCAATATCAGATTTGCTAGCAAGCAAACAAGGATTTTTCAAACGAATTTCAGTAGCATGGTTCGAATCAGATTTAGTATTAGTCTTATGTGGAACAAAATCTGCAAGCAACAATCCGATTCTCACTCTTAAGTTTCTCCTCGTTTTTTACTCTACTAGCTCTAGCAAGATCATCTTTTAGTATTTGTTCAGGAGTCATAGGTTTGAGACCAATTTTCTTTCCATCATGCATAAGAGAATACTGATTAGTTTTACCATTATGAACAGATTCTCTATCAAATTGCCAAGGTCTACCAAGTAACAAAGAACAAGCTTGCATAGGTACAACATCACAATCCACAAAATCAGAATATGTACCAATGGTAAAATGCACACGTGTAGTTCTTGTTACCTTGAGCTTCCGAGAGCTCTCAAACCATTGTATGTAGTATGGATGTGTGCGCTGTCTTGTAGGAAGAGAAAGCTTCTCCACCATGTCAACGCTAGCCAGATTATTGCAGCTCCCTCCATCAATGATGATCCTTATAGCTCGCTCTTTTACAACGCCTCTTGTTTGGAACAGATTGTGGCGTTGATCATGCTCAGCTTTGCTCAATTGCACGCTCAACACACGCTCGTGCAACTAAGCTCCTGTACCGATCAGCAGTGTCGCCTTCCATTACCTCCATCTCTCTCTCGGAATCGAGTTGGCACCATCACGTGCAGCAATAAGGGCCAATGTATCTTCATCAAAGTCACTTGCATAATCATATTCTCCATCTTCACGCACCAACATCACACGCTTGGTTCTGCATTCTCTCTCTATGTGACCAAATCCCAAGCATTTGCGACATTGAATGTCGCGCGTCTTCCCCGTGGAGGCCATGGAAGATGAACTCCGAGGAGGACCAGCCGATGGTGTTGGTGTAGAGGCAGGAGGTGCTCGTGATGCAGTGCGCGGTGTACTTGGAGGTAGTAGGTGCTGGTGCAGTACCACGAGATTGTGGCGCTGATTGTCGCGGAGACCACGACGATGTACGACCCGCGTAAACGTTAGCTCTTCTCCATGGTGGTTGACGATCCCGCACTTCACGTTCAGCTTTGCAAGCAAGATGAAACAAGCGAGTAATAGTGTTGTACTCCTTATAATCTAAAATATGCTGAATCTCTTTATTCAAACCACCAAAGAAACGAGCAAGCATAGCCTCATTATCCTCTACAATACCACAACGAATCATGCCAGCTTGCAATTCTTGATAATAGTCTTCTACAGAATTTTTTCCTTGTTCTAAGCGAGACAATTTTTTCAGCAAATCACGTTGATAATGTGGAGGAACAAAACGAGTACGCATAGCAAGTTTTAACCCAACCCATGTAGCAGGAATATTTGTTGCGTGTGTTCTACAATATTCAGACCACCAAATAGATGCGAAATCTGTGAACTCACAAGTAGCAGCACTAACACGCAAGTGATCGTGGTATTTTAAACATGCAAAGCGTTGTTCTACTTCCAATTCCCATGTAAGATATGCATCAGGATTATATCTACCCTCAAATGGCGGAATATTCAGTTTCAGCTTAGCAACATGATCATCATCATTACGTACCGGGCGTGGAGGTGGTCGAGCGTGGCGGTTCAGCTGCCGTGGACGACCAGGTGCAGGTTGTTGGACTTCCTCGCCGTCCAGTACGTTCTCATCTACCCGCTCGTCCGCGTCCCCTTCATAATCTTCGTAGCCTTCATCAGAAGGCGCGTCATGTGCGGGCCGCCGCAGCGAGAGCGGTACCTGCAGGAATGTCCGCACGAGGAACGCGGCGTGCGCGGCGTTGCACGTTGGCGCGAGGCGGCGGTAACCGAGTCAACAACTCCCGGAACTTGGCGTCGAGCTTGGTGTTGAAAGCTGCCTCGAGGCCATCCAGCCTTGTCCAGCTGCGTCGGTGAGTTTGGCATCTACGTCACCAATGCGCGCCTCGGTGTCGCGTGCATGCCCACCCAAAAGGTGGGTGAAGTGAGCATGCAACTCTTCACTCGTCATCTTGGCCGGGTCAACAGCGGCCGGTGTAGGTCCCGACATGGTTAGTACTCAAAAAGCACAAATGTATATGCCTAGAAACTACGGAATATGGTGGTTCACGCGCAATTCGTCAAGCAAAATACAAAGCTCTTACAAGTTCTTACCAAACAGGAGGAAGGTGATACGGCAACCAACAAAGATCAGCCTTCTCCAAAGATTGCCAAAGCGATTACCCGGGGTCGACACAAGTGCACGTGGAGACAATATGTGGAGCCGTAGGATGGCTTATATATGGTAGCAAAAACAGCAATTGTCAAAACAGCGATGCAGTATTGAAAGTATGCTCAACAACGGTACTGTGCTGGTCCTAGGCTAGACAGTACTAGAGACGCGAGCCTAGAACACTAACGAGGTCACGGCGCGGCACACAAGCAACTAGCAACGATGAGGTGGCGATGATGTGGCGACGCGAGGTGCGAAAAATCACTATGATAGCAAGTGTCTCAAACTGATCCCCAAGGTCTAAAAACAGTGTAGCCTCAGAAAATTTTTTGTCGAAATTTCTGGAAAGTGCTCTGAAAAGCGCGCAGGCGCCAAAAAAATGTCGCTATAACGGCCAGTGGCGAAAAGTGATCGCCAAGTTGAAAAACCAATGTAGCCGAAAATTTTTTTTTTTTTTTTTTTTTTGCTCTCCTTCCAATTCTTTACTGGCGGCCGAAACTTATCTCACGGAAATTTTTTTGCAGCGCAAGATGATATTAGAAGGTAACAACTAAGTAGGAAAAACAATAAAACCTAATTCTACACGGGCTCTGTCGCGGCAGAGAAACAACACGAATCTGTGTCGCGGTAGGAAACGGGGTATATGGTGGATACAGATGTATGTGGCAGGGTGTATATGGCAGTGGCGGAAGTATATGGCAGGGTGTATATGGCCGTGGCGGAAGTATTTGGCAGGGTGTATATGGCAGTGGCGGAAGTATATGGTGGTGGTGGTGGCGGTGATCTGCGTATGGTGCGAGTGGCGGCGGCGGCGTGACTAATATGACCGTAACTCGAAACTCTAAAGGAACTAGACGCTAAGACCAAGCAACTCGACACGAAGATGCAGTACACAAATTCAACTATGCAAAACTGAAAAGACAATGCAAGGCGTGGCAGGGGGTTTATGGGGCGAGATGATCTAAACCCTAACTGTATTTTTTGGCTTTTTCGTGGTTTATGGGTATGATGGCAGATGCAATCTACACTAGGAAAACAGGAAAATCTCACCGAGCAACCTGAAATCTGATACCACTTGATAGGGCAAAGGTGGCCGATCTTTCGATGAGAGTATGATAGCGTCGATTTGTTGGTGGAGTTCGTGCTTGACGATCCGACTACACGTGCAAAGCTCGTGCGCCAATGCAATCGCTAGGACAATCTCCGGGAGTTACCGATCTTGCGGATGCACGATCAGCCCGACCAGCGAGGGTCTTAATTCCTACCCGAAATCGAGAACAAGTAAGAACTAATGATGCAATCAGAATATTGCGGATGAAAGATGAAAGCTTTATTGAATAAGGTGGGATTCCGAATAGTCGGTCTTGTTCTGGGCGTTGGCCTCAAAAGAAGTACACGAGAGTTGCAGCAATGGCTAACTTTTAATCTAATCAAAATCCGAGTCTAAACGTGACGGCTATGGGGGTATTTAAAGGAGGAAAAGGTGGGGTTTCGGCCAGCCATGCATATGGTGGCCGAACCAAACCCTAGAAGGCCTTTCCCCCTTCAATACGGACTCTAAAAAGTGGCTGACTTAAATCCTCGCGAAAATTACATGGGCCTGGCCCAAAACTAAAGGTGTCGCAGCACCATGAACTCATGTGGACGAAATTATGAAGTGGAGAACTCTATATTTCGTCCATGCCTTCATCTCCAATTATGGTGGCTTCAAAGTTCTGAAATCTCCACTCGCAGCGTCTTCTTCAATCCTCATATGTTTGCTGCCATCTCCTCCATGTGTGATCATGCTCCAATGCTTGTCCTCCTCATCCATGCTTGGTCCATCATTCCTAAGAGTAACAAACATATCTGATTTAGGAAGCATCATATTCTCGTGTATGTGAGGAATAGTTCCAAGAAACGAAAGTACCTGATAGTTTAGTTGTTTGGCACGAGCTCGAGTGATTGGTCCTTGTATTTGTGTCGCTGTAGGTACAGCGGTTGTATCAAGAGATGGGATGTCCTCATCAAAACTTGGTCTATATGAGTGGCTTGTTATGCCATTTGGGCTATCCAATGCTCCATCAACTTTCATGCGCCTCATGAATCACATCTTGCGTCCTCTCATTGGCAAGAGTGTGGTTGTCTATTTCGATGATATTCTCATTTATAGCAAAAACCTCGAGGACCATGTGCAACATGTGAGAGAAGTCTTGTGCATCTTGCGTCATGAAAAGCTTTATGCTAACCTCCCCAAATGCACCTTTGCTCAAAACAAATTGGTTTTTCTTGGATTTGTGGTTTCCGCTAATGGGATTGAAGTTGATTCTTCCAAGGTAGAGGCCATCCATAATTGGCCTACTCCTACAACTGTTGGCCAAGTCCGAAGTTTTCATGGCCTTGCCGGGTTTTATCGCCGCTTTGTGAAAGATTTTAGCACCATTGCTTGCCCTTTGAATGAGCTTACCAAAAAGAATGTTCCGTTTGTTTGGGGCAAGGCCCAACAAAATGCTTTTGATGAGTTGAAGAAACGCCTTACCGAAGCTCCCCTTCTTGTTCTTCCAAATTCTTCCAAAACTTTTGAGATTGAGTGTGATGCAAGTGGGCTCGGTATTGGTGGTGTTCTTATGCAAGAGGGCAAACCCGTGGCATACTATAGTGAGAAGTTAGATGGCGCACGCCTCAACTATCCTATATATGACAAGGAGCTCTATGCTTTGGTTCGTGTTCTTGAAGTTTGGCAACACTATCTTTGGCCAAAAGAGTTTATCATTCACTCCGACCATGAGTCTTTGAAGTACTTGAAAAGCCAACACAATTTGAACAAACGTCATGCAAACTGGGTTGAATTCATTGAGTCCTTCCCGTATGTCATCAAATACAAGAAGGGCAAGGACAATGTAGTGGCGGATGCTCTTTCCCGCAAAAACAACCTTTTGTTGACTCGCTTGGATTTTCACGTTTTGGGACTCGAAGAGATCAAAGAACTCTATACTTCCGATTCTTTCTTTGCTCCGATATTTGAGAAGTGTTCCGTTGACCGAGGATTTGATGATTTCTATTTGCACAAAGGCTACTTGTTCAAAGCCAACAAAATTTGCATTCCCGAGTCTTCTCTTCGAAAGTTACTCTTGCAAGAGTCACATGGTGGTGGCCTTATGGGACATTTTGGTCGAGATAAGACACTTGCGATGTTAGCCACTCACTATTATTGGCCGAAGATGAAGAGGGACGTCGAGCGCCTTTGCAACCGTTGCACGACATGCCTTCAAGCTAAGTCTACTTCCAATCCCTATGGTCTTTACATGCCTTTGCCTATACCTCATGCACCATGGACGGACATTAGCATGGATTTTGTTCTAGGATTGCCTCGCACTAAGCATGGACATGATTCTATCTTTGTGGTAGTGGATAGGTTCTCTAAGATGGCTCATTTCATACCTTGCCATAAGAGCGATGATGCTTCACACATTGCTTCGTTGTTTTTCAGGGAAATTGTTCGCTTACATGGAGTACCGCGAAGCATTGTGTCGGATCGAGACGTCAAGTTCATGAGTTATCTTTGGAAATCGCTCATGGCCAAGTTTGGAGTGAAGCTCTTATTCTCATCATCCTCGCACCCGCAAACGGACGGCCAAACGGAAGTGGTCAATCGAAGCCTCTCCACCCTTCTACGCATCCTCGTGAAGAAAAACTTGAAGTCATGGGAGGAATGCATTCCACACGCGGAGTTCGCCTACAACCGCGCCAAGCACTCGACTACATCAAGGAGTCCCTTCATGGTCGTCTACGGGTTTGAGCCGCTCACGGCACTCGACATGCTCCCGCTCCCACTTCATGAGCGGATCAACATGGACTTCGACAAGCGCACCGCCGCCGTCAAGAAACTTCATGAAGAGACAAGAGCAACAATCCAAGAACATGTGCTTCGTCAAGCTACAAGACTCAACGCCAAGAAGAAGGAACGCATCTTTGAGGAAGGCGATGATAGGGCAAAGGTGGCCGATCTTTCGATGAGACGAGGATAACGTCGATTTGTTGGTGGAGTTCGTGCTTGACGATCCGACTACACGTGCAAAGCTCGTGCGCCAATGCAATCGCTAGGACAATCTCCGGGAGTTACTGATCTTGCGGATGCACGATCAGCCTGACCAACGAGGGTCTTAATTCCTACCTGAAATCGAGAACAAGTAAGAACTAATATTGCAATCAGAATATTGCGGATGAAAGATGAAAGCTTTATTGAATAAGGTGGGATTCCGAATAGTCGGTCTTGTTACGGGCGTTGGCCTCAAAAGAAGTACACGAGAGTTGCGGCGATGGCTAACTTTTAATCTAATCAAAATCCGAGTCTAAACGTGACGGCTATGGGGGTATTTAAAGGAGGAAAAGGTGGGGTTTCGGCCAACCATACGTATGGTGGTCGAACCAAACCCTAGAAGGCCTTTCCCCTTCAATACGGACTCTAAAAAGTGGCTGACTTAATTCCTGCGAAAATGACATGGGCCTGGCCCAAAACTAAAGGTGACGCAGCACCATAACATGCTATGGACGAAATTATGAAGTGGGAAACTCTATATTTCGTCCATGTCTTCATCTCTTCTTATGGTGGCTTCAAAGTTCTGAAATCTCCACTTGCGGCGTCATCTTCAATCCTCAAGTGCTTGCTGCCATCTCCTCCATGTGTCATCATGCTCCAATGCTTGTCCTCCTCATCCATGCTTGGTCCATCATTCCTAAGAGTAACAAACATATCTGATTTAGGCAGCATCATATTCTCGTGTATGTGAGGAATAGTTCCAAGAAACGAAAGTACCGACATGCGCCAAGCATTCGACTACATCAAGGAGTCCTTTCATGGTCGTCTACGGGTTTGAGCCGCTCACGGCACTCGACATGCTCCCGCTTCCCCTTCATGAGCGAATCAACATGGACTTCGACAAGCGCACCGCCGCCGTCAAGAAACTTCATGAAGAGACAAGAGCAACAATCCAAGAACATGTGCTTCGTCAAGCTACAAGACTCAACGCCAAGAAGAAGGAACGCATCTTTGAGGAAGGCGACCTCGTTTGGATCCACCTCCGGAAGGAAAGATTCCCTCATGACCGCAATTCGAAGCTCAAGCCAAGAGGAGATGGTCCCTTCAAGGTCCTCAAACGCATCAACAACAACGCTTACGTCATCGACATCCCCACCTCCAAGTACTTGGTGAGCAACACGTTCAATGTCTCCGACTTGTCACCCTATCATGGAGATGAGGAAGGCCACGAGTCGAGGACGACTCTTTCCCAAGGGGGGAGATGATGTAGCCCCGCTCACCGACGACACTCCATCAAGACCAACTAGTCCCCCAAGTGGACCAATGACACGAGCCCGAGCCAAGGCTCTACATGATGAGGTGAACTCGCTCCTCACTACCCTTGATCTTGGTACCCCTTTGGATGGATTGCTACCTCATGCCGACGTGCTATGTGTCATTAGGTACAAGCCGCATCAAGACCTCGGGGAGGAGGAGGCGCCAAGACCAAGGGAGGGAGAGAAGCAGTTGGACATGAAGATGATCATGGAGCCGAAGCCGACGTCGCTCGAAGCGCTCCAAGGAAGAGACGGACGCTGGCCGGTCCAGGACCCGGTCGGACCGGACCTACAACCGGACTCCCCGGTCACAGGCCCGGTCGACCGGTCGGAAACCGGGCCAGCCCCCTCGTACCGGACGACGACCGGAAACCTCGCAGGAATCCGGTTTCCGACCGGTCGACCGGACGCCTGACCGGACGGCCCGGTCACAGGCCCGGTCAGACCGGACCCATGACCGGACAGCCCGGTCCCAGGCCCGGTCTGACCGGATCCCAAACCGGACCTGACGAGGGTGCCCCACCAAACTGCCTTAACTTATCCTCTTGCGTACCTGTTCGCCCTTGCTGGCCATGTGTGACTATATAAGTAGCCGGAACCCCTCATTAGCTCTTTAGACTTGTTTTGAACTCAAACCCTAACTTTGAGCTTAGTCTCCCTTGGGTATCATCCCTCTGTAATCAAGGCGCCTTGGTTGTTGATTTAGATCTTGTTGAAGGAGATTCTAGTACTTGCTACTCTCTCTCCTTCCCCAAGCTCTTCCTCTCCAATCCCAATCTCTCTCCGGGAATTCTACCGCGTGTCTCTTCCACGGAGATTCTATTGGCGTGGTCCATCGAGCCACGGAGGTAAGCATCGGGTGTATCGGGTTGGTGTGCGTGCGTGAGTCTCGGGGTCCTCGTGTTCATCGCCGTGTTCTTCGTGTTCCTCGCGTTTTCCCATCTCCCCCTTTGGGTTCGACGTCAATCCGCAAGATCGGGCCACACACGGGGTCTTAGACCTCATGAAAGTGTCAATTGGAGGGTCACCCTTCTCTTCTCGAAGAGTGAGGACTTGCTCCCACCAAGTATTTGCGTAGTCCTCGAACTCAAGCGACGCCATAGCCACCTTCTTGGCACCGGAGTAGTTGTGGATGCGGAATATCTTGTCCACCTTGAGTGCCCATGAGAGGTAGGCCTCGGCATCTTCTTCTCCCTTGAACTTTGGCATGGTGAACTTGAGTCTTCCAAACATGTTCTCTTCATCCTCCAAGTTTCTTCGACGAGGAGGAGCACCTTCATCTCTTGCGGCTTGAGGAGGAATAGGAGGTCTTCTACGGCCAACCATAGCATTGGGTTGGCGTTGAAGGTGCACACTTGCTTCACTTGGTTCACGGTGAGGATGTGGTTGAAGATCTTGACGAGGTGGTTGACGACGCCCAAAGATGGCCCTCTCATCTTGCTCATGTGGTGGGTCTCCTCTTCCACGTTGGTCATGGCGAGGATGATTGCGGAGATCACGCCTCGGTTGGTCTTGATGTCCATGGCCTTGAGCATCACCATGTGGCTCCATGTTGTGGGAGACGTTGTCATGTGGGTGGCCGTCACGCCCATGGTGGGCATGGCCATCCGGTTGAGGACGATCTTGTAGAGGACGTTCTTGAGGACGAGCATGGCGATGGATTTCTCCTCGCCTAGAGTTGGAGCGAGAGTCTTCATGACGAGCATGTGAGCGATGCGGTCGATGATGGTCTTCATGCCTTGAGGAGGAGCTTGAGGACGAACGGTGACCATGAGAGTAGTAATCTTGTGACGAGCTTGAGGATGATGAAGTAGAGCGGTGTCGGCGATGACGACCCAAGTTGGTGATGGCGCGCTCGAGGCTATCCATGCGCCGCTCCATGTTCGCATCATTGGCCGCCATTTGGCCATTCAAGTTGTCCGTAGCTTCGCGAAGGAGAGCCAAGTCTTGGTTCACAACGGAGAAGTTGTGTGCCACTTCATCGTATTGCTCATCGATGCGTGTCTCGAAGAGGGTGAGTTGCTCCTTGAACTCTTGTCGTTGCGTCCATAGGTTGTGTTGAGTTGCCAACCTCTCGGTGTTGCGGAGGACTTCTCCCTCCCTTGCATCATCTCCACTCCTATCCATGATGCAAAGACAAGAACTATGTTGTGTATATTAGTGGAAGGAGACTACCTCGCACTCTTACCAAGGTAAGATGGTATTGAGGCAATCCACCAAGCCGAAAGCAAGATCAAGTGTATCGGGAACACACGCAAAACCACACGCAAAAGCTAGCAAATATGGTGTTAGGCGAGTGTTGTGGAAAACCAAAAGACAAATCCAAGATCGAGTATGTTGTTAAAAGTGGGTAAGGTCCAAAAATCCAAATGTCAATGTGAAGATCACTATAACACGGAAAAGTTGTGGAACACACACACGAGATAAGCGGGGTTAGTGCAACCAAAAGTGAGCGGAAAAGTGTATGTACGGATGCTCGGTGTCACACTAACACAAGGAGAGGCAAAGCTTTGGTTGCAAAAGAAGAGACAACTAGATTCACACGCGGCCTCTCTTCTCGTATCTCTCTTTGCTTAAAAGCTTTTTCTCTTTTGTATATGGCGGCACTTGCACTCGTTTGTATCTTTGGTGGTACTTGGACACTTTTGTATGTATGGGCGTATGGATGTATGGATGTATGGAAGTATGGTGCTACTCGCACTCTTTTTGTGTTTTTGGGGCTTTTTGACACACTATGTTAGCGTTAGCCTCGCTTTTGCTATCTTGCCACACGAGTGTTTGCTTGGGTGCCTTACTCAACACGACACACACACCTCACAATGCGGGGCCACGTGCAATGTCTCGCAACACTAGACAAGCAATGCTCAATGGGATAGATCGCAAAAGGAAGAGGGGTTACAAGGTGAAAGCTGCAAGTTATACCTGCGATGGTGGTGGTGGTGGTGGTGGTGGTGGTGGAGATCGCCGGATGTCGAGGTCGAAAGGGGCGCGAAGATGCGCCCGGTCTGGGGCCCGGTTGGACCGGCTCTCGGACCGGCGTGTCCGGTTGGCCGGCCGGTCGGACCGGGTTCTGCGCCGGGTCGTCCGGTCTGTGGCCCGGTTGACCGGGCTCGTAACCGGGTTTCACGATTTTGAGTTTTCTCTCTCCTGTTCTTCCCCAAACAAAAACCAAATCGACCAAATCGAAGGGAAACGATGGAATTGGAGGCTCAAAGTTGGGGAAATAGTAGATCAAGCACAACAACACCAAATCCACGGACCAAAACCACTCAAAACGCAACCAAATCACGAGATCGGTCAAGAGGCAATTTGGGGCTATTTTTGGGGATTTTTTGGAAAATTTTCTAGGAACGAAATCGGGTGGGTGGAGGGTCAAATCCGCGGTAACCCAGAGCTGCTGATACCATATGATGAGGTCTAAGACCCCGTGTGTGGCCCGATCTCGCGGATTGACTTCGAAACCAACGGGTGAGATGGGAAAACGCGAGGAACACGAAGAACACCACGAACACGAGGAACTCCGAGACTCACGCACGCACACCAACCCGATACACCCGATGCTTACCTCCGTGGCTCGATGGACCACGCCAATAGAATCTCCGAGGAAGAGACACGCGGTAGAATTCCCGGAGAGAGATTGGGATTGGAGAGGAAGAGCTTGGGGAAGGAGAGAGAGTAACAAGTACTAGAATCTCCTTCAACAAGATCTAAGTCAACAACCAAGGTGCCTTGATTACAGAGGGATGATACCCAAGGGAGACTAAGCTCAAAGGTAGGTTTGAGTTTAAAACAAGTCTAAAGAGCTAAGGAGGTGTTCCAGCTACTTATATAGGCACACATGGCCAGCAAGGGCGAACAGGTACGCAAAAGGATAAGTTAAGGCAGTTTGGTGGGGCATTCTCGTCAGGTCCGGTTTGGGATCCGGTCTGACCGGGCCGGGGACCGGGCTATCCGGTCATGGGTCCGGTCTGACCGGGCCGGTGACCGGGCTGTCCGGTCATGGGTCCGGTCGACCGGTCGGAAACCGGGAAACTGCGAGGTTTCCGGTCCTGGGTCCGGTCGTCGTCCGGTACGAGGGAGCTGGTCCGGTTGGCGGCCGGTTGACCGGGCCTGTGACCGGGCGCCCGGTTGTGGGTCCGGTCCGACCGGGTCCTGGACCGGCCAGCGTCCGTCTCTTCCTTGAAGCGCTTCGAGCGACGTCGGCTTCGGCTCCATGATCATCTCCATGTCCGAACTGCTTCTCTCCCTCCCTTGACCTTGGCGCCTCCTCCTCTCCGGGGTCTTGATGCGCCTTGTACCTAATGACACATAGCACGTCGGCATGAGGTAGCAATCCATCCAACGGGGTACCAAGATCAAGAGTAGTGAGGAGCGAGTTCACCTCATCATGTAGAGCCTTGGCTCGGGCTCGTGTCATCGGTCCACTTGGGGGACTTGTTGGTCTTGGTGTGGAGGTGACCGAAGGCCACCCCGCATCAAGGGGCGTGGCCGCGGTCCGCACAGGGAGATCGACGCAGCGACGCGAATAGTTCTTGTGAAGAAGATGATGATTTTTGGAGGTGGCATTTTGGCACACGCGTGCATATGCACCCATTATAGAAAATAATAAAAAACAATTTTAGAAATGTAAAAAAAATCTAACATAAATTTTTTCTTATACATTGTGACATCCTATGTTCGTTCACAAGTTTTCGTGGAAAAATAACATTTTGTGTGGTGTGTACAAAAAAGACAAAAAAAATGTCCTGTAGGTAGTCGTGTTACAGCATTAAAATTTGTCTTTTTTACAGGAGCCATAGAAAAATGTTTTTTCTTTTGAAAACTTGTGTACCAACATAAAATGTCTAGATGTACATGTAAAAATTTAGTTTAGAATTTTTTAATACTTTGAAATGTGGATTCACATAATGGGAGCATATGCTCCTATGAGCCAAAATGCATTTCCCATGATTTTTTGAATATTCTCTTTTTCAGTTTTAGTTTACAGGGTCTGTTCTGCGCCAGCCGTTTTGCGACCCGTAAACACGTTTTTCGGAAGACTGAACTCGAGTTTTTCGGTTTGCACTTTTACAGGCTCTGCTAGAGATGCTCTTAGAGGTGTGCCTGCTCACAGGTAGTTTAGATGAAAATGGACATTGATAACATTAGTAAAGCCTCATACATTTGCTCACACAGCAGGCATAGGGAGTGGCCACAAACTAAGTGTAGTGTGCAATGACTATGGCACACATGACTAAGTTTGAGTCCACCTGATGAGGACATCCCATCTATTGATACACCCGATGTACCTACAGCCACACAAATACAAGGACCAATCACTCGAGCTCGTGACAAACAACTTAACTATCAGGTACTTTTGTTTCTTCAAACTATTCCTCACATACATGAGAATATGATGCTGCCTAAATCAGATGTGTTTGTTACTCTTAGGAATGATGGACCTAGCATGGATGAGAGGGACAAGCATTGGAGCATGATCACACATGGAGGAGATGGTAGCAAACATGTGAGGATTGAAGAGGACGCTGCGAGTGGAGATTTCAGAACTTTGAAGCCACCATAATTGGAGATGAAGACATGTACGAAATATAGAGTTTCCCACTTCATAATTTCGTCCATATGAGTATATGGTGCTGCGACACCATTAGTTTTGGGTCAGGCCCATGTAATTTTCGCGGAATTAAGCCAGCCACTTTTTAGAGTCCGTATTGAAGGGGAAAGGCCTTCTAGGGTTTGGTTCGGCCACCATATGCATGGCTGGCCGAAACCCCACATTTTCCTCCTTTAAATACCCCCATAGTCGTCACGTTTAGACTTGGATTTTGATTAGATTAAAAGTTAGCCATTGCTGCAACTCTCGTGTACTTCTTTTGAGGCCAACGCCCAGAACAAGAGCGACTATTTGGAATCCCACCTTATTCAATAAAGCTTTAATGTATATCCGCAATATTCTGATTGCATCATTAGTTCTTACTTGTTCTCAATTTCAAGTAGGAATTAAGACCCACGCCGGTCAGGCTGGTCGTGCATCCGCAAGATCGCAACTCCCGGAGATCGTCCTAGCGATTGCATTGGCGCACGAGCTTTGCATGTGTAGTCGGATCATCAAGCACAAACTCCACCAACAAATCGACGTTATCATCATCTCATCGAAAGATCGGACACCTTTGCCCTATCAAGTGGTATCAGATTTCAGGTTGCTCGATGAGATTTTACAGTTTTTCTAGTGTAGATTGCATCTGCCATCATACCATAAACCACGAAAAAGCCAAAAATATTGTTAGGGTTTTAGATCATCGTCCCATACTGATGCAGCCCCGATCAAGGACGGAACTACATCATGGCCACCTTATCCCCCAAGTGGAACAAGGATTCGAGCTCAAGTGCAAACTACCCATGACAAGGTGAACTCCCTCCTATCTACGCTTGACCTAGACCCATCCCCGAATGGAATGCTACCTCATGTCAACGCCTACGCGTCATTACGTACATGGTTCATCAAGGATATGAGGAGGCGGAAGCCCCATTGCTCATGGGAGAAGAGGAGAAGATCAAGGGAGAAGAAGAGAATGGAGAGAAGAAGGGGAACAGGCCTGGCCGGTCATACCGGCCACCTGGGACGGTCATACCGGCCCCTACCAAGACCCAGCCCAGGCTCCAATGCCTCACAACACGAAGAAACGGAACCAGGAGCTCTGGCCGGTATGACCGGCCCTGGCAGCCGGTATGACCGGCCCCACCCGGTATGACCGGGCTCCCCAGCCGGTCTGACCGGCCGTGATGAGGACATCCCATCTATTGATACAACCGCTGTACCTACAGCCACACAAATACAAGGACCAATCACTCGAGCTCGTGCCAAACAACTTAACTATCAGGTACTTTCGTTTCTTGGAACTATTCCTCATATACATGAGAATATGATGCTGCCTAAATCAGATATGTTTGTTACTCTTAGGAATGATGGACCTAGCATGGATGAGGAGGACAAGCATTGGAGCATGATCACACATGGAGGAGATGGCAGCAAGCATTTGAGGATTGAAGATGACGCCACAAGTGGAGATTTCGGGACTTTGAAGCCACCATAAGAAGAGATGAAGACATGGACGAAATATAGAGTTCTCCACTTCATAATTTCGTCCATAGCATAATATGGTGCTGCGTCACCTTTAGTTTTGGGCCGGGCCCATGTCATTTTCGCGAGAATTAAATCAGCCACTTTTTAGAGTCCGTATTGAAGGGGGAAAGGCCTTCTAGGGTTTGGTTCGGCCACCACATGTATGGCTGGCCGAAACCCCACCTTTTCCTCCTTTAAATACCCCCATAGCCGTCACGTTTAGACTCGGATTTTGATTAGATTAAAAGTTAGCCAATTGTTGCAACTACGTGTACTTCTTTTGAGGCCAACGCCCAGAACAAGACCGACTATTCGGAATCCCACCATTATCAATCAAGCTTTCATCTCTATCCGCAATATTCTGATTGCATCTTTAGTTCTTACTTGTTCTCGATTTCGGTAGGAATTAAGACCCTCGTCGGTCGGCCGATCGTGCATCCGCAAGATCAGTAACTCCCGGAGATTTTCCTAGCGATTGCATTGGCGCACGAGCTTTGCACGTGTAGTCGGATCGTCAAGCACGAACTCCACCGACAAATCGAATTATCCTCGTCTCATCGAAAGATCGGCCACCTTTGCCCTATCAGGCCGACCCTCTTCCAGCAGCTACGGGCAAAACCAGGAGGTCTGGCCGGTCATACCGGGTCCCCTGGCCGGTATGACCGGGTGGCATCGGGCTGAAGCGTTTTGATTCAATCCCAACCGTCCATCTTTACATCTAGACTTAAGTTATCTTGTATGTAATGTCCCTTATGCCCTTGGACGAAATCTGTCCTATATGTATCTCTTTCCCCTCCCCAAATTAGGGTTAGACAAGATTTGGATTAGACTCATGAGCTTTGTCTCCCTAGAACTATGTTCTTTGTATCAAGGCACTCTTGAGGGATCTCTACTCTTCATGGATGATTCAAGGCTTCTACCTCTTTCATCCAAGTTCTAGTTAGATCTCCATCACCAATCTCTCACTTCTTAGATTCTACCCAAGGGTCTCTCTAAGAAGTGGTTCTATTGGCTTGGTCTAACCTACCAAGGGAGTAAATTTGGTTTGTGTTGGGTTATGTGTGTTTTGATTTGTGTTTTGTGTGTGTTCTTCCCCTTTCCCACCTTTCCCCATCCACACACTTGGTCAAATTCGTGAGATCTGGGCAAACCCTAGCCCTTAGGCCTCATCAAATGGTATCAAGAGCTCTTGGTTAACACCAATTTGACCCCCACCATCCCCAATTTCACCCCCTTCAAGAATTCGAAAATCCCCAAAAAATAGCCCTAATTTTCCTTTTTGTGGATCTGCAATTTGGTTGAGTTTTGAGTGGTCTTGGTCCATTGATTTCGTGTCCCTAGTGTTGATCTACTATTTCCCCCCCTTGTAGCCCCAAATTTTTCGTTTCCATCGATTTTGGGTCAAATCCCCTCAAGAACAGCTCCAATTCGAGCCCGACCGGTCATACCGGCCCCAGGACCCGGTCTAACCGGCCCACCCGGTCATACCGGCCCTAGGATCCGGTACAACTGGCCAGCACAGGGAAAGGTCCTCCAAAAGCTGTTTTGGCCCAAAAAAATTCGCCCTAACTTGTGTTTCTTGTTCCGGTTTGAGTGCCTTTGTTGTGACATTAACCCGCAGCCACGAAGCCCGCGAAGACAACCTCGGCACCCTGAACGAGCTAACGTACACTTGCCTCCACCACCATATTGCAAGTTGTGTGTTCATCACCGCCTTAACACCGTTGAGGTATAACTTGCACCACCATTGTAACCCTCTTCCTTTTGCGATCTATCCTATCGAGCATTGGTTGTCAAGTGTTGCGAGACATTGCATGTGGCCCCGTTGTGAGGTGTGTGTGTAGTGTGGAGTAAAGCTTATAAGCAAAACTCGTGTGGCAAAATAGCAAAAGCGAGGCTAACGCTAACATAGTGCGAGAAAAAGCACGGAAAAACACAAAAAGAGTTCAAGTGCCACCATAGATACAAAAGAGTGGCAAGTGCCACCAAATACAAAAGAGGACAAACTTTTAAGCAAAAGAGAGAAAAGAGAAGAGAGGTCGCGTGCAAATCTTGGTGTCTCTCCGTTTGCAACCAAAACTTTGCCTCTCCTTGTGTTAGTGTGACACCGAGCACCCTTGCTAATGGGTTCTTGTATTTATTCCTCTCGTTCCTTGGTCGCACTAACCCCATTCATCACGTGTGTGAGTTCCATATCATTCCGTGTTAGTAGTGATCATCGCTTTGACATTTGATTTTTGGATTTCACCCACTCTTTACAATAACACTTGATTTCGGATTTCATCATTTGGTTTTCCACCACCCTCACCTACCACCATATTTGCTAGCTTTTGCGTGTGTTTTTTTGGTGTGTGTAACCCCAACACAAATTGAATTATCTCTTGGTTTAGTTAGTTGCCCAATTCTATCACTTCAAGGTGAGACTTGACGGTAGTTTCTTCCACTAACATCCACCATATAGCTTTGTTGTGCTAACATGGATAGTGAAGAAGAGGATATGGAGGACTACATGGACTACTACGAGGAGGATACCTCCGCAAGCACCGCGGATGTGGAAGAGCATGTGGAGCTCGACACCAACTATGGCTCCGCAAGCACCGCAGATGTGGAAGAGCATGTGGAGCTCGACACCAACTATGGCTCCGCAAGCATCGCAGACATGACCGACATCGAGGAGCTCTACATCGACAATGGCTCGACAAGCATGGACGACATGGTGGAGCAACACCACGAGTACGACATTGACACCATGGTGGAGCCTCACCTCGACTCCACGATGAACACTATCGGTGCTACCAAGTACCCCCCGCTTGGCCAATGGAGCTACATATGAAGATAGAGGATCCTCAAGATGGCGCCACCACGAGAGTGCTTATACACATGATCATCTACATCGAGCTCGTCATTGGGATCATCAAGAGCGTCCCCAACACGATCGTCATCGACACTCCTCTCCCAGCTCAACAAGGCACCGACAAAAACATACCAAGGCCTGTGAGCCATCTCCTAGGCATGCCGAGGACCGTCATCGACACACACCATCTCATGATAGTCGTCGACCACTACCACCTCATGGTCTCCATCGACATACGTCCCCACATGATCTTCGCCGCCACAAGCCACCTCAACATCGCCATCGACCAACACCATCCAAGGATCTTCGACGACACCCATCAAGACATGTGATGAGGCACGAAGACGGGAGCCTTGACATGAAGGCGACAAACACCATCCTAGGGTGCATACCACTCCAAGGGTAGAGAGGGCACTTCAAGAGGACCTTCCTAGTAAGGCAACTTCTACCTCTTGTGCCACCACCACAATGGCCCCTACCTCGTCATATGCCTATGGACTCCAATGCTACAAGTGCAAGCAACAAGGCCACCTTCCACGGGAATGTCCCAATCTCCTATGTGAGGTGTGCAAGGCCAAGGGTCACATGGCGTGGCAATGCACAACGCCAAGCGCTGAGATGCTCCACTTCGACGAGCCACAAACCCAAGCCACCAATGATGAGGACATCCCTACCTCACTACTACCTCCGTCATTACAAGTTGAAGATGATCCTGCTGTGAAGCTCAAGTCCAATGAAGTTAGGATTGGACCAATGACACGAGCCCGTGCGAAGCTACTTAAACAACAGGTGAACTTGTTCCTAAGTGATACTTTGATCGATGAGAACTTTATACTGCCTAAGTCGTATTATTTATGTATGATCAGGTATGAAGAAGGAGCAAGCATCGCACGAGGAGGAGAGGAGCAGCTTGACAAGAAGATGGACGTGAAGCTGGACATGGAGCTGGACATGAAGACATCCCATGGACGCGCGAGGGAGGAGCGGGAGGCATGCGCGAGAGGAGATGTTCAGGCCGGCGCCCAGCCCGATCAACCGGCCGTGCCGCCGGGCCACCCGGCCCCAGGCCCGGTCCGACCGGCTCCCACGCCGGACTAGCCCGGTCAAAACTGGGTCCCACGCTTGTGCCAGCCGGGCCTGGACGCCCGCCCGGTCGCCATCCGGTCTCTGGCCCGGTCCAGACCGGGACCGGCCGGTCCCGAGCCTCGGCTGACCGGCCCCCGGCCGGCCGAGTCCGAGTCTTTCTCGACCAGATCTATTCTGGGTCGGTTATTTTTGTATCTTTTCGACCTGAGGTCGTCCTGAACCCCTATATAAGTGCCCAAGACGTCCCCAAAGTAGCCTTAGACCACGTTTAAGATAAACCTTGATGAGGATATCCAGGCCTGGTACTCTAGGACAGCCATAGATATGATATTTGGGTCTAAGGTTGTACCAGTAGTTTATTATAATCTTGTTATTAGGAAATAATGTAGCCAGGTCATGCTGTGGGCCATCTAGGGTTTTAATAGAGTCTATTTGACTTGGGCCTGTCCAAGTCAAATTAGGGTTAGGCCCATGAGTGGGCGCCCCAACCCAATAGGGGTTGGCCGGCCGGCCACCCTTCCCCCTCATATAAGTGGAGGTGGGCGGCTAGGGTTAGGGTAGACCAGCTTTAGATTGAATCCAGAATATGTAGAACCTTGAGTTCCAGTTATCACCGTTCCTATGGGATTGGCGTGTGTGACGGCGTCTCGGACGTTCGTCCAGTTATCTATCAATAAAGGTGTGAGAGTTCTTGAGTCTGTCAAGGGTGATCATGCGTGCGAGAAGGTCCTCGAACTGTCGAGGGTTATCGAGCTTGGCGTGTCTATTCTGCAAGAGGTTCGGCGTTCTTCGTCGGGTTGCTCGCTGGATTGGCGTTCCCCATCTTCAGGCTGTGTGTATTGCACACGTGGTTGGGAGACTTATCGGATCCTATGGATCAAGGAGATGCACCGTGAAAGATCGGGCCAAGTCCCCGTATCATCTTGGTATCAGAGCGCTAGGTTGATCACGGTGCGGTTTGTTTGTTGTTCGCCATTGTTTTTCTCGATTTGGAGTGGATACCATTGGGTACGTCGCCGCCATACTGTTGGTGAAGATCGAGGAAGCCTTCGTTCATGCGGAGGAGGAGGCGGCAGCAAGGAAGAGGAAGGAGTAGTGCTGCAGAATCTCTGCCACGACAGGAGTTCGCCAGAATTCCCTGCCGCGGCAGGAAAAATCGCGAGGAAGAAGGTCAGATCCGTCAGGAGACCGGCACTGCCGGCCTTGACACCCCGGCACTGCCGTCCACACCGGCACTGCCGGCCTCAATACCCCGGCACTGCCGGCCTTCCCAAAATTTTGACAGTTTTCTCTGCCGCGGCAGGATTTCTGCCAGTTTCTCTGCCGCGACAGGAATTTTCTGCCGTGAGTCTGTTTTTGGCTGTTTCCTGCTGCTGTTGTTGCTGCTGTTGCTTGTTCATCGTGGAGTGTATGAAAAAGTTTCTTCAAAGGAGGAAGACATTGGTGATCCAAGAGAGTGCGTACTCGGGTGTGTTCAGCTTATTTGGATCCATAGCGGACAAGAGTTTGTTCTGTTTGTTTTGGGTGATATGTATGGTGCACTTCAGTTGCATTTGGGAGGATGCTTGTGTCTTCAATCAGGTTGATGGCGTCGAAGACCAACGGGGCGCCAAGTTTCAAGACAAGCTAGTCGAGAGGGAGGATGAGGTGTGGAAGACTGGCGAAGCTTGAGGATGAAGACCGGCGATGTTCCTTATCTGACGTCACCCTTTTTCTAGCAGACCCACACGCGTTGGGGACAACGCTTCTTGAAGAAGGGGAGGATGATGAGGATATCCAGGCCTGGTACTCTAGGACAGCCATAGATATGATATTTGGGTCTAAGGTTGTACCAGTTAGTTTATTATAATCTTGTTATTAGGAAATAATGTAGCCGGGTCATGCTCGTGGGCCATCTAGGGTTTTAATAGAGTCTATTTGACTTGGGCCTGTCCAAGTCAAATTAGGGTTAGGCCCATGAGTGGGCGCCCCAACCCAATAGGGGTTGGCCGGCCGACCACCCTTCCCCTCATATAAGTGGAGGTGGGCGGCTAGGGTTAGGGTAGACCAGCTTTAGATTGAATCCGAATATGTAGAACCTTGAGTTCCGGTTATCACCGTTCCTATGGGATTGGCGTGTGTGACGGCGTCTCGGACGTTCGTCCGGCTTATCTATCAATAAAGGTGTGAGAGTTCTTGAGTCTCGTCAAGGGTGATCATGCGTGCGAGAAGGTCCTCGAACCGTCGAGGGTTATCGAGCTTGGCGTGTCTATTCCGCAAGAGGTTCGGCGTTCTTCGTCGGGTTGCTCGCTGGATTGGCGTTCCCCATCTTCAGGCTGTGTGTATTGCACACGTGGTTGGGAGACTTATCGGATCCTATGGATCAAGGAGATGCACCGTGAAAGATCGGGCCAAGTCCCCGTATCAAACCTAGTTCATAGTTGTTTGCTATGCAAAACTATTGATACACCACTCTCCAATTCGTTTCGATCTGGAGTTTTATGCTACTGAAAGTTTGTGTGATCTGTTGTTCCATTGGGGATTAGAAGATTGCAATCTACCGCTTCGTGGTCGGCGGCTACGTGCGCAAGTGTGTGGAGTTGCGAATATCTTGCAGGGTTGAGAGCTGTTGCATTGGCGACAGGAATCAATCGAGAGACTTCGTCGGCGTCATACAATTTATCTACATCATACCATCGATTTCATCCGCTGCATACATCGTGTGTTCATCACCACCCATCGCTTACTGAGAAGATCGGGCAACCCCTTATCATCTTGGTATCAGATTTCAGTGTTTCCTCGGTAAGCCACCCACAATCCACCCCATAGTTGAGTTGTGAGTGTTTCCTATCCAGAAAAAGCCAAAAAAAAAGTTAGGGTTAGGGTTTGCCATAGCCTTAGATTGCACTAATTTCGAGTTTTAGTTGCTTTTCGTAGTTGTTTTTGCGTATCTTTTTCTTCCATCTAGTATTGTTAGGGTTTGTGTTTCCGCTATCATCTAGTTTCAGTTTTTGTTACTCGATTCCACATAGCGTACAGTGTGCTTGTTCCCAACCATAGACACAACTTTTCGATATACGTGACTAGGAACTTCCCCATAAGAGACTAGTTTTACCGCTCGACAGGCTGCTCGTTAGGGTTTTTGATAGGGGGTGGCCCGATCTTCTCAGTAAGAAACAGTGGTGATGATGATCACGGGGTGATTGCAGCGGAGGTAACTTGATGAAGTGGATGATAACTTGTATGACGCAACGAGATCTCTCGATTGGTCCCCGTCGCCAATGCAACAGCTCTCAACCCTGCAAGATATTCGCAACTCCACACACTTGCGCACGTAGCCGCCGACCACAAAGCGGTAAGTTGCAACCGTCTAATTCCCAATGGAACATCAAATCACACAAGACTTTCATATCTACACAATATCAAGCAATATGGTGTAGGGAATTCAATAGTTTTGCAGAGCAAACAACTAAGAACTAGGGTTTATCTTAAACGTGGTCTAAAGCAGCTAGGGGGGCGTCCTGGGAACTTATATACGTGTCCGGGACGACTTCTGGTCGAAAAGATACAAGAATAACCGACCCAAAATAGATCTGGTCGAGACAGACTCGGACACGGCCGGTCTGGGAACCGGTCGACCGGGCCTGGGACCGGGCTGGCCGGTTCAAACCGGGCCAGGGAACGGGTTGCAACCGGGCGGGCGAAGTGTCGCGCAGTAACCCTCCCGGTTGGCATCAGCGTGGCGCCCGGTCGTCGCCGGGGTGGATCCGGCCTGCCGCCCGGTTGGACCGGACCAGGGACCGGGCGCGCCGGCGGGGCGGCCGGTCTGACCGGGTGCTGGGCCGGCCTGGACTTCGTCTTCTCCTCTCGCGCATGCCTCCCGCTCCTCCCTCGCGCGTCCATAAGATATCTTCATGTCCAGCTCCACGTACATCTTCACGTCCAGCTGCTCCTCTCCTCCTCGTGCGATGCTTGTCTCCTCTTCATACCTGATGATACATAAGTAATACTCCCTCCGTTCCTTTCTATAGTGCCTTGATGCGTGCAGTTAACACACGTCCGTTGGGAACCCCAAGAGGAAGGTGTGATGCGTACAGTAGCAAGTTTTCCTCGCAAGAAACCAAGGTTTATCGAACCAAGAGGGAGCCAAGAAGCACGTTGAAGGTTGATGGCGGCGAAGTGTAGTGCGGCGCAACACGAGGGATTCCGGCGCCAACGTGGAACCCGCACAACACAATCAAAGTACTTTGCCCCAACGTAATGCTGAGGTTGTCAATCTCACCGGCTTGCCGTAAACAAAGGATTAGATGTATAGTGTGGATGATGATGTTTGTTTGCGAAGAACAAGTAAAGAACAATTGCAGTAGATTGTATTTCAGATGTAAAGAATTGGACCGGGGTCCACAGCTTCACTAGTGGTGTCTCTCCCATAAGATAAACAAGATGTTGGGTGAACAAATTACGCTTGGGCAATTGACAAATAAAGAAGGCATAACAATGCACATACATATATCATGATGAGTACTATGAGATTTAATCAGGGCATTACGACAAAGTACATAGACCGCTATCCAAAGCATGCATCTATGCCTAAAAAGTCCACCTTCAGAGTTATCATCCGAACCCCTCCAAGTATTAAGTTGCAAACAACAAACAATTGCATTAAGTATGGTGCGTAATGTAATCAACACAAATATCCTTAGACAAAGCATCGATGTTTTATCCCTAGTGGCAATAGCACATCCACAACCTTAGAACTTTCTCGTCACCGTTCCGCATTTAATGGAGGCATGAACCCACTATCGAGCATAAATACTCCCTCTTGGAGTCACAAGTATCAACTTGGCCGCAGCCTCCACTAGCAACGGAGAGCATGCAAGAACATAAATAACATATATGATAGATTGATAATCAACTTGACATAGTATTCAATATTCATCGGATCCCAACAAACACAACATGTAGGATTACAAATAGATGATCTTGATCATGATAGGCAGCTCACAAGATCTAACATGATAGCACAATGAGGAGAAGACAACCATCTAGCTACTACTATGGACCCATAGTCCAGGGGTGGACTACTCACACATCGATCCGGAGGCGATCATGGCGATGAAGAGACCTCCGGGAGATGATTCCCCTCTCCGGCAGGGTGCCGGAGGCGATCTCCCGAATCCCCCGAGATGGGATTGGCGGCGGCGGCGTCTCGCGAAGGTTTTCCGTATCATGGCCCTCGGCATCGGGGGTTTCGTGACGAAGGCTTTAAGTAGGCGGAAGGGCAGAGTCGAGAGGCGTCACGAGGGCCCACACGCTAGGGCCGCGCGGCCATGAGCCGGGCCGCGCCGCCCTAGTGTGTCGCCACCTCGTGGCCCCACTTCGTTTCCTCTTCGGACTTCCGGAAGCTTCGTGAAAAAATAGGACCCCGGGCGTTGATTTCGTCCAATTCCGAGAATATTTCCTTTGTAGGATTTCTGAAACCAAAAACAAGAAAACAAAGAATCGGGCTCTTCGGCATCTCGTCAATAGGTTAGTGCCGGAAAATGCATAATAATGACATATAATGTGTATAAAACATGTGAGTATCATCATAAAAGTAGCATGGAACATAAGAAATTATAGATACGTTTGAGACGTATCAAGCATCCCTAAGCTTAGTTCCTACTCTCCCTCGAGTAGGTAAACGATAACAAAGATAATTTCTGAAGTGACATGTTATCATAATCTTGATCATACTATTGTAAAGCATATGAGGTGAATGCAGCGATTCGAAGCAATGATGAAGATAATGAGTAAACAAATGAATCATATAGCAAAGACTTTTCATGAATAATACTTTCAAGACAAGCATCAATAAGACTTGCATAAGAGTTACTCATAAAGCAATAAATTCTTAGTAGAAAGCTTTGAAACAACCAAAAGGAAGATATAAGTTTCAGCGATTGCTTTCAACTTCAACATATATATCTCATGGATAATTGTCAACACAAAGTAATATAACAAATGCAATAAGTAAACATGTAAGAATAAATGCACACAGTTGATACAAGTGTTTGCTTCTGAGATAGAAAGAAGTAGGTAAACTGACTCAACAATAAAGTAGAGGATAGGCCCTTCGCAGAGGGAAGCATGGATTACTATATTTGTGCTAGAGCTTTTCATTTTGAAAACAAGAAACAATTTTGTCAACGGTAGTAATAAAGCATATGTGTTATGTATAAGATATCTTATAAGTTGCAAGCCTCATGCATAGTATACCAATAGTGCTCGCACCTTGTCCTAATTAGCTTGGATTAACATGGATTATCATTGCATAGCATATTTTTCAACCAAGTGTCACAAAGGGGTACCTCTATGCCGCCTGTACAAAGGTCTAAGGAGAAAGCTCGCATTGGATTTCTCGCTTTTGATTATTCTCAACAACAGTTCATTTTCTCATAAGAGATTGAGGATTAGTTGTCCAAACTGAAACTTCCACCATGAATCATGGCTTTGGTTAGCGGCCCAATGTTCTTCTCTAACAATATGCATACTCAAACCATTTGATCATGAAAATCGCCCTTACTTCAGACAAGACGAACATGCATAGCAACTCACATGATATTCAACAAAGGTAAAAGAGTTGATGGCGTCCCAGAAACATGGTTACCGCTCAACAAGCAACTTATTAAGAAATAAGACACATAAGTACATATTCTTCACCACAATAGTTTTTAAGGCTATTTTCCCATGAGCTATATATTGCAAAGACAAAGAATAGAATTTTAAAGTTAGCACTCAAGTAATGTACTTTGGAATGGCAGAGAAATACCATGTGGTAGGTAGGTATGGTGGACACAAATGGCATGGTTTTTGGCTCAAGGATTTGGATGCACGAGAAGAATTCCTCTCAATACAAGGCTAGGCTAGCAAGGTTGTTTGAAGCAAACTCAAGTGTAAAAGGTGCAACAAAGCTCACATATGAACATATTGTAACTATTATAAGACTTTATATTGTCTCCTTGTTGTTCAAACACCTTAACCGTAAAATATCTAGACTCCAGAGATCAATCATGCAAACTAAATTTTAACAAGCTCTATGTAGTTCTTCATTAATGGGTACAAGGTACATGATGCAAGAGCTTAACCATGATCTATATGAGCACAACAATTTCCAAGTATCACATTATTCAAGAAATTATACCATTTACCACATGCGGCATTTTCCGTTTCCAACCATATAGCAATGAATGAAGTAGTCCAACTTTCACAATGAACATTAAAGATAAAGCTAAGAACACATGTGTTCATACGAAACAACTGGAGCGTGTCTCTCTCCCAAACAAAGAATGCTAGGATCCGATTTTATTCAAACAAAAACAAAAATAAAAACAAACTGACGCTCCAAGTAAAGCACATAAGATGTGACGGAATAAAAATATAGTTTCACTACAGGTGACCTGATAAGTTGTCGATGAAGAAGGGATGCCTTGGGCATCCCCAAGCTTAGACGCTTGGGTCTTCTTAAAATATGCAGGGATGAACCACGGCGGCATCCCCAAGCTTAGACTTTTCACTCTTCTTGATCATATTGTATCATCCTCCTCTCTTGACCCTTGAAAACTTCCTCCACACCAAACTCAAAACAAACTCATTAGAGGGTCAGTGCATAATTCATATATTCAGAGGTGACATAATCATTCTTAACACTTCGGACATTGCACAAAGCTACCGAAAGTTAATGGAACAAAGAAATCCATCAAACATAGCAAAACAGGCAATGCGAAATAAAAGGCAGAATCCGTCAAAACAGAACAGATCCGTAAAGACGAATTTTTTAGAGGCACCAGACTTGCTCAGATGAAAATGCCCAAATTGAATGAAAGTTGCGTACGTATCCGAGGATCACGCACGTAAATTGGCAGATTTTTATAAATTTTCTACAGCAGAGGGCGGCTCAATTTCGTGACAAGCAAGAAATCTGTTCCTCGCGCAGTAATCCAAATCTAGTATTGACTTTACTATCAAAGACTTTACTTGGCACAACAATGCAATAAAATAAAGATAAGGAGAGGTTGCTACAGTAATAACAACTTCCAAGACTCAAATATAAAACAAAAGTGGAGAAGTAAAATAATGGGTTGTCTCCCATAAGCGTTTTCTTTAACGCCTTTCAGCTAGGCGCAGAAAGTGTGAATCAAGTATTATCAAGAGATGAAGCATCAACATTACCTCGGGCTTTACGCCTACCCTTCTTATTATTTTTCTTACTCTTTGGTTTAGGGAATACATGTCTACCTCCCGGTGTAGAGGTGAATTTTAGGGTGCCTTCTCCCACATCTATGACTGCTCCCAAAAGTTTCAGCAGGGATCTTCCAAGTGTGATTTGTCCTGTTCCTACACATTCAATAACAAGATAATCGGTGGATATTGTTCTTCCAAGAATGGTTGTATGCACACCCTCGGCTATTCCCTTAGGAATTATAACAGAGTTATCAATAAGAGTTATTCCTTCTCCCCCTTCAACGAGTTCCCAAACTGTCAAAGATTCATAAATACTCTTAGGCATAAGGCAAAATTCAGACATAATATCACAATGGGCATGAAAAGTTTCACCACCAATAACAACTTTAATAGTAGGGTCCCATATTGAAGGTTCGTAGTTCACTAAAACTTGATCAAGACGGTTAGGAACATAACTATAATTTTCTTTCAAGCAAGATGCACTTGTCTCAAGAGTGTTTAATCTATTATAAATGCTAATAAGAGCTGAATCAAAGTTATTAGCTGAACTATGTGATGCAACCAATTTTTTTATGGCATTAAAAGCTTGATCCCCATTGCAATGAAGGAAATCTCCTCCTACTATAGCATCCAAGGCATATCTATAGTGAATCATAAGCCCAAAATAAAAGTTACTAAGGAGCAAACTTAGAGTCATTTGAGGTTCAGCTTTACGATAAGAATCAAAAATTCTAGACCAAGCATCTTTAAAACTCTCCTCATACCCTTGTTTAAAAGTGAAGACTAATTCCTCAGGTGAAGAAGTAACAGGTACAGAGCTAGACATGGTAACAAAAGTAAAATGCAAGTAGCTAATTTTTTTGTGTTTTTGATATAGAGAGCAAGACAGTAAATAAAGTAAAACTAGCAAATAATTTTTTTGTGTTTTTGATATAGAGAGCAAACAAAGCAGTAAATAAAGTAAAGTAAAGCAAGACAAAAACAAAGTAAAGAGATTGGATGTGGGAGACTCCCTTGCAGCGTGTCTTGATCTCCCCAGCAACGGCGCCGTAAAAGAGCTTGATGCGTGCGATTAACACACGTCCGTTGGGAACCCCAAGAGGAAGGTGTGATGCGTACAGTAGCAAGTTTTCCCTCGTAAGAAACCAAGGTTTATCAAACCAAGTAGGGAGCCAAGAAGCACGTTGAAGGTTGATGGCGGTGAAGTGCAGGCGGCGCAACACCAGGGATTCCGGCACCAACGTGGAACTCCGCACAACACAATCAAAGTACTTTGCCCCAACGTAACTGTTGAGGTTGTCAATCTCACCGGCTTGCTGTAAACAAAGGATTAGATGTATAGTGTGGATGATGATGTTTGTTTGCGAAGAACAAGTAAAGAACAATTGCGATAGATTGTATTTCAGATGTAAAGAATTGGACCGGGGTCCACAGCTCACTAGTGGTGTCTCTCCCATAAGATAAACAGATGTTGGGTGAACAAATTACGGTTGGGCAATTGACAAATAAAGAAGGCATAACAATGCACATACATATATCATGATGAGTACTATGAGATTTAATCAGGGCATTACGACAAAGTACATAGACCGCTATCCAAAGCATGCATCTATGCCTAAAAAGTCCACCTTCGAGTTATCATCCGAACCCCTCCAGCATTAAGTTGCAAACAACGTACAATTGCATTAAGTATGGTGCGTAATGTAATCAACACAAATATCCTTAGACAAAACATCGATGTTTTATCCCTAGTGGCAACAACACATCCACAACCTTAGAACTTTCCGTCACTCGTCCCAGATTTAATGGAGGCATGAACCCACTATCGAGCATAAATACTCCCTCTTGGAGTCACAAGTATCAACTTGGCCGCAGCCTCTACTAGCAACGGAGAGCATGCAAGAACATAAATAACATATATGATAGTTTGATAATCAACTTGACATAGTATTCAATATTCATCGGATCCCAACAAACACAACATGTAGGATTACAAATAGATGATCTTGATCATGATAGGCAGCTCACAAGATCTAACATGATACCACAATGAGGAGAAGACAACCATCTAGCTACTACTATGGACCCATAGTCCAGGGGTGGACTACTCACACATCGATCCGGAGGTGATCATGGCGATGAAGAGACCTCCGGGAGATGATTCCCCTCTCCGGCAGGGTGCCGGAGGCGATCTCCCGAATCCCCCAAGATGGGATTGGCGGCGGCGGCGTCTCAGTAAGGTTTTCCGTATCGTGGCTCTCGGTACTGGGGGTTTCACAACGAAGGCTTTAAGTAGGCGGAAGGGCAGGTCAGGAGGCGTCACGAGGGGCCCACACGCTAGGGCTGCGCGGCCAGGACCTGGGCCGCGCCACCCTAGTGTGTCGCCACCTCGTGGCCCCACTTCGTTTCCTCTTCGGACTTCTGGAAGCTTCGTGGAAAAATAGGACCCTGGGCGTTGATTTCGTCCAATTCCGAGAATATTTCCTTTGTAGGATTTCTGAAACCAAAAACAGCAGAAAACAAAGAATCGGCTCTTCGGCATCTCGTCAATAGGTTAGTGCCGGAAAATGCATAATAATGACATATAATGTGTATAAAACATGTGAGTATCATCATAAAAGTAGCATGGAACATAAGAAATTATAGATACGTTTCAGACGTATCATGCCTATAGATTTTTGGCATTTGTTTCACAATATAAGGTTGTAGCTTGGATTTTTTTCAGTTGCCCCCTCCACCGGTCAACTCCCACGCGAAATGCATGAAAAAAAATCCATATAAAATAGGAAACAATTAATTGAGATTCCTAATGCATGGCCCAAGAATTGCTTAGATTTAGGAAGCAATGTTTTTCTTTCCTTAATTAAATCTGGCTGCACATATATGGAGAGTCAACCAGACAGATTAGTGGGATTTGCTATGGTAAGTTAGGAAGTTATCGATTTCCCTAATTTTAGTCCGATCTCAAATCGTTCAGCTAGGGGGTCTTGTGTAAAAAATACTCTTGCGCTAATTTCCGTGCCAAAAATCTATAGGCACTATAGAAAGGAACGGAGGGAGTAGGACTTAGGTAGTATAAAGTTCTGATCAATCAAAGTATCGTTTAGGAACAAGTTCACCTATTGTTTAAGTAGCTTCGCACGAGCTCTTGTAATAGGTCCAATCCGAACTTCATTGGACTTGAGCTTCACAGCAGGTTCATCTTCAGTTGGTAATGACGAAGGTGGTAGTGTGGTAGGGATGTCCTCATCATCTCCCCCCCCTTCAAAAGGCGTCGACCTCGATGCTCCAAGGTCTTCTCCGTCATATGGTGTCAAATCAGCAACATTGAAAGTATTACTGACACCAAACTCATCAACTGGAAGATCGATCGAGTATGCATTATCATTGATCTTGGCAAGCACTTTGTAAGGACCAGCACCACGAGGCTTCAACTTCGACTTCCGCAGCTTCTTGTTCATCCTTGCAGCATAGCTCTTGCCTTTCTTCTCTATCAACTCTTTAGTCTTCACATGTATCTTCCGTACAAAATCTGCCCTCTTGGATGCCTCCATATTAACTCTCTCATGTATGGGTAGAGGCAACAAATCAAGCGGAGTAATGGGTTTGAAACCATACACCACCTCAAAGGGACACAACTCTGTGGTAGAATGTACCGCCCTGTTGTAAGCAAACTCCACATGCGGCAAACACTCTTCCCACTCCTTCAGGTTCTTCTTGATCATGGATCTCAACAGTTGTGACAATGTTCTATTCACCACTTCAGTTTGACCTTCCGTTTGAGGATGACAAGTAGTGCAGAAAAGCAGCTTCGTTCCCAGCTTTCTCCATAGCGTCTTCCAGAATTAGCTCATAAACTTCACGTCACGATCAGAAACAATAGTCTTCGGGACTCCATGTAGACGTACAATCTCCCTGAAAAATAGGTTAGCAATATGCGACGCATCATCGCTTTTGTGGCAGGCAATAAAGTGTGACATCTTGGAAAATCTATCCACTACCACAAATATAGAATCATGGCCTCTCTTAGTACGCGGCAAACCCAACACAAAATCCATACTAATGTCTTCCCAAGGTGTAGTAGGTGCCGGTAAAGGAGTATACAAACCGTGAGGTTTCATCTTGGACTTGGACTTGTTGCAAGTAATGCACCTCTTTACATACCTGTCCACGTCCCGCCTCATCTTTGGCCAATAAAAGTGGTCAGCTAGCACGAGTAGCGTCTTCTCACGCCCAAAGTGATGAGGTCTAAGACCCCGTGTGTGGCCCGATCTTGCGGATTGACGTCGAAACCAAAGGGGAGATGGGAAAACGCGAGGAACACGAAGAACACGGCGATGAACACGAGGAACTCCGAGACTCACGCACGCACACCAACCCGATACACCCGATGCTTACCTCCGTGGCTCGATGGACCACGCCAATAGAATCTCCGTGGAAGAGACACACGGTAGAATTCCCCGGAGAGAGATTGGGATTGGAGAGGAAGAGCTTGGGGAAGGAGAGAGAGTAACAAGTACTAGAATCTCCTTCAACAAGATCTAAGTCAACAACCAAGGTGCCTTGATTACGGAGGATGATACCCAAGGGAGACTAAGCTCAAAGTTAGGGTTTGAGTTCAAAACAAGTCTAAAGAGCTAAAGGGGCGTCCTGGGGGTATTTATAGTCTTACAAGGCATCACAGGCCGAAAAGGTAAGTTCGGGCCGAAAAGATAACTTAAGTCGTGCAGGCCGGTCGTGGGGCCGGTCGGGCCGGGCTGTGACCGGCAGGCCGGTCGGGGAGCCGGTCGGACCGGGCTCGTGGACCGGCGGCCGGTTTCGACCGGGCTCGGGACCGGCGGCGACCGGACGAGGCTCCAAGTCCCCCGGATGGCGTCCGGATGTCACGAGCGCAAATCCCGGTTTCGGACCGGGCGGCCCGGTCAGAGGCCGGTCGTACCGGCCGTGGACCGGGTGACCCGGCCGAGAGGCCGGTCGACCGGATTCTCGGACTGGCCGTCCATCTTCTCTTCCTTGCGCTCTTCGGGCGACTTCCGGTCCAGCTCCATGTCCATCTTCGCGTTCAGCTGCTCCTCTCCTTCCCTTGACCTTGGCTTGTCCTCCTCTCCGTGGTCTTGATGCTCCTTGTACCTAATGATACATAGCACGTCGGCATGAGGTAGCAATCCGTCCAAAGGTGTACCAAGATCAAGGGTGGTGAGGAGCGAGTTCACCTCATCATGTAGAGCCTTGACTCGGGCTCGTGTCATCGGTCCTCTTGGGGGACTAGTTGGTCTTGATGGAGTGTCGTCGGTGAGCGGGGCTACATCATCTCCCCCCCCCTTGGGAAAGAGTCGTCCTCGACTCGTGGCCTTCCTCATCTCCATGATAGGGCGACAAGTCGGAGACATTGAACGTGTTGCTCACCAAGTACTTGGATGTGGGGATGTCGATGACGTAAGCGTTGTTGTTGATGCGTTTGAGGACCTTGAAGGGACCATCTCCTCTTGGCTTTAGCTTCGAGTTGCGTTCATGGGGGAATCTTTCCTTCCGGAGGTGGATCCAAACGAGGTCACCTTCTTGAAATATGCGTTCCTTCTTCTTGGCGTTGAGGCGGGTAGCTTGACGAAGCACATGTTCTTGAATGGTAGCTCTTGTATCTTCATGAAGTTTCTTGACGGCGGCGGTGCGCTTGTCGAAGTCCATGTTGATCCGCTCATGAAGGGGAAGTGGGAGTATGTCGAGTGCCGTGAGAGGCTCAAACCCATAGACGACCATGAAAGGACTCCTTGATGTAGTCGAGTGCTTGGCGCGGTTGTAGGCGAACTCCGCGTGTGGAAGACATTCCTCCCATGACTTCAAGTTTTTCTTCACGAGGATGCGGAGGAGAGTGGAGAGGCTTCTATTGACCACCTCCGTTTGCCCATCGGTTTGAGGGTGTGAGGACGATGAGAATAAGAGCTTCACTCCAAACTTTGCCATGAGCGACTTCCAAAGATAACTCATGAACTTGACGTCTCGATCCGACACAATGCTTTGCGGTACTCCATGTAGGCGAACAATTTCCCTGAAAAACAACGAAGCAATGTGTGAAGCATCATCGCTCTTATGGCAAGGTATGAAATGAGCCATCTTAGAGAACCTATCCACTACCACAAAGATAGAATCATGACCATGCTTAGTGCGAGGCAATCCTAGAACAAAATCCATGCTAATATCCGTCCATGGTGCATGAGGTATAGGCAAAGGCGTGTAAAGACCATAGGGATTGGAAGTAGACTTAGCTTGAAGGCATGTCGTGCAACGGTTGCAAAGGCGCTCGACGTCCCTCTTCATCTTCGGCCAATAATAGTGAGTGGCTAACATCGCAAGTGTCTTATCTCGACCAAAATGTCCCATAAGGCCACCACCATGTGACTCTTGTGATGAGGACATCCCATCTCTTGATACAACCGCTGTACCTACAGCGACACAAATACAAGGACCAATCACTCGAGCTCGTGCCAAACAACTGAACTATCAGGTACTTTCGTTTCTTGGAACTATTCCTCACATACA
>NW_025900362.1:0-41772 GCF_022539505.1 Lolium rigidum
GGGACCTTCTTGTCACACCCCAACTTTTGCAACCTTGTTTAGGTGTCCTGAATGCAAAAATTAGGGGGAACAAATTTTTTTTTCTGCAAACTAATTAAGATGAATTGCCTTGATCGGTTTGTTAATGAATTGTTTTGATCTGTTGGTAGATGAATTGTCTTGTTCTGCTTGTTGAAGTTTTGTCTTGAGCTACCTCTAAAAACAACATCTCTAGTGGTAAAACAAACAACTCACCTAATAAAACACATGTGTGACTTAGGAAGAGTTGTTATCCTTCTTACTACATCAAACCTTCTCTACTCATGGCAACATGAGTGTGCCTACTTAGAGTTAATCCTTGTGGTATAATCTAGCTCAACCCATCCTTGTTTCAAAACCTGTGATCATCTACGCCTTACTACATCCTTTTCTCATACCCTAGTCCAGAACCCTAAAACATCACAAAAATTGGCTAAGTCCTAGATCTGTTTCCAGGTTCCATTTTGGAGCCCCTGGATTAAGCTACCCCTTGCCATCCAAGGCAATGCACCTAGCCCTAGACCTACCTTGTCATTAGCACTTCACAGTCATGTCTTTGCCTTGAACCAAATCACTCTTATACCCACTTATCCCTGATGGTTTTGAGGCCAAGTCAAAACTCTGTTTTTGGCAGGCTTAAAATAATCAAACTTTGGCAGTTGATCTCTAAGCACCCTCAAATTTTATTGGTAACCTCAATGCATGGATCTCATCTATGCAACACCCTCTATGACTTCCACGTCTTGCATGTCCCAATCTACCCCCACAATTCTTATTTTCACTTGATCTTGCACCCTATCCACGATTTCAGCACAAGATCACTTGCTCCTCTTTTATCCTTTGTTTATCTTTATTCCAAGCTTAATCTCCACAAAACCAAGAGTGAAGATGGTAGCTACATTATGTAGCCACCATATACCCGTGAGATCACTTCTCCCAAAATTTTTGATTTATCAAAAACCCTATTTAAGATTCTTCTCTAATTTTCACTACAAAACTAATCCTAGTTTTAGCAAAAGCCTTTCAATTTTATTTTCTCAAACAAAATAGGAAATGTGTGTGGTATATCATATCACCTTATCTCCTCCCAAAAATATTTTCTTTATAATAATTCTCCTTGTTTTGTTTTCTAACAAAATGCGTGGTATGGTACTTATACCATTTCTTGTTTTTCTCTTGCTTGCTTTTAAACATGAGAAAAATCTACCTTGCTCTATAAAGTGAGTAGAAAATTTTGAAATCCTATATTCCACCTAGTTTCTCTCAACATTTTCAAATTACTTTTCATTTCGAAAATTGCCATAGCCATAGAAAAGATCCCAATCTTAGTTCTTGAGCCATATTTATATAGTAACCTTTGTGCACCCACTATACCTCTTTATTGACACCTAATAATGCTTATGCATTATTGCATGGGATCATGCTAACACCTCCTTTTCTCTCTTTTTACCCATATTGAGTATCACAACTCTCCATTTCCTTCTACCTTGATCAAACATATCACTACCTTGCCATCATTAGTAACATCACCTAGAATATTTGCCTAGTCCATTTGGGAATTTTGCATGGCCATATAGGATGGACACAAAATGTGGCCGGCCATGTTGTGCATGGCAAGATTTGGAATCACTTCCTTCCTTCTCCCTCCCTCCTCTCTTGGTCAAATCTTGGGAAGCCACCCACCTGCACCCCTACCACCCCTAGCACCCCTGCATTCCCTCCCTCTCCCCATAGTAAAACCCTACACCAGCCCCTACCTTGTTTTTTCCCCTTCCCAATGCCATCAATGGCACTTGAGCATGGTTTTGGCTAGGATCTTGATGAGATCTTGCTGCATCCCTCCTCTCCATCCACCAGCACGAGACTCAAGACCATACACTACCCCCTGGACACCATCAAGGCAACCCTAGCCAGCCTCTAGCCCTCCATTACTCCTCTCTCTCTCGGTGGGCACCCAAACTTGGTCAGGACGACAGCCAGCGCCCCAACGCCCGAGGCTGCGCCATGATGAAGCCCTGGCACACCTCTACCCAACGGGCATGGTCCCGAGGCAAGCCCAGCCCCGCAGCCTCTAGCATGTGCTTGCCAAGAACATGGTCACCCCGCACTGGCCATGCCTGCGCGTTCCCGACCATCGTCGCCTCTCTAGTAAAGTCCTGTGTCATAGGCCTGTAAGGCACCGTATCTTGACCCTATCCAGTACCCTAGATCCCTCCCTAACCCCCGTTCCATCATTTGATTCGTACCGAACACCTGCGTCCAGCCTCGGAAACCACCTCTCTGTGACATGTTCAGCACGCGTATCCCCGGGTTTTCAGCTGCACTGGATTCGCCTCTGGATGCCCTTCATGATTCCACCACCCAGCTGACCATTCACGCTCACCCTCGCGCATCCATCATCGCCCTACACCACGTCCACCATGAGCCGCCCCATGGCTATAAAAGCCCCCTATCTGCTCAATCCTCTCCACACCACCTCTCCCACCTCCCAAACACCCGCCGAGGATGCTTAGCCTTCCTGCCCTGCTGCTGCTCGCCGGCAAGCTCCATGTCCGTCGACACCGCGAAGTGGCGGAGGAAGAACGCGAACGCCCCGGCCCCGTTTCCTCCTCTCTCTCCCTTGCTCGATGCACACTCTCTCCTTCTCGTCCTAAACCCCTCCTCTGCGCTGCCCAGGTCACCGGAGATCCCCGCCGTCATCCTCGTCCGTGAGCTGCTGCGAGGAGGAGCATCCGGGAGGAGCCGCTGCGGAGGAACGACGCCGCCAAGCTCGCACTGGACGCGCACCTAGGCTGCGCCGGCTCGCCTCTACCTCGCCAGAGAGCCCGCCGTCGCCCATCCCTTGCCATCGCTGCCGCCGTCGGTAAGTCCCCAGCCCGTCCCTGCTTCGTTTTTCCGTCCGCTCGCGAGCGTGCGCAGTCGCGAGGACGAGAGCGTCGCCCCGTGCGCGTGCATGGCCCTGGGCCACGTCCGCCATGCAGCTGGGCCCCGCCTCGGGCCCTCTCTCTCCCCTTTCTTTTTATTTTCTTTTATTTCCATCCCTCCACCTGGAACCGTCCTGGGCCGGCCCACTACTTCAAATCTGCACAGCCCAGTTTTCTCCCGCCCATTTCAGTCATTTGAATTCCTGTAAAATTGCTGAAAAACCAGAGATGTTCAAATCAAAATAACTCGAGTTTTACTCACCCAAATCCGATGAAACCAATTGCGTTGGATCACAAATTTCATTACCTTTCCAATTCCACTGGCCTCATATTTTTATGATTTTTTCTACGATTTATGGTATTTGAATTATGCCCTATGTGTAGTTTAGTTTCAAATCTGGGTTTAAAATTCTAAGTTTAACATTTTTTTCAATGAAACCAATTTTGTTAGTCTGGTTATAGTAGTAGCTTTCAAATAAAATTGTGTTCACCCTCTGTTTAACTAAATCTTGTGTTAGCTAATGATTTTGTGTTATACATAGAATATGAGCCCAGTTTTCTTTGTTAGTCAAACCCTTTTTGTTTCCACCAATTTTGTTTACCAACCGAAATGTTTGACTTTCCAAAACAAAACCCCCTACAAATTAAACTTGTTTAATTGGTTTTGCTTATGTTTTAAAATGGTGATGTGATTGTGTGTTGTTTGCTCTTTCTGTTTGCGACGCTAGATTCGAACACTTTCGGAGTTGACGGAGAAGAGGACTAGGACGTATTTGAAGAAGTCCAGGGACAAATAAGCTAACCAAGGCAAGCCATCTTTTGATCTCTTGCTTTTTATACTTCTTGTTGTGCTCATTGCTCCATTATACACTTGGTTCCTTGTATCATATGTGATTTTTGGTCCTCTACTCTATGCATGCTTATTCCCAAAGTATGTTGAACCCCTTGTTGATGCTTTGCATACTTGCTCCCAAGTATGTGAACCCCCTTGTTGATGTTATGCATGCTTACCCTAACCATGTATGCTCCCTTGACCATACCCATGTTGTCATCTTCTTAATTATGTTGTCCCTATACATGCCTATCCTAAGTATGTATGATCCCCTTAACACATCAATTATCATCCCCTTAGTGGTATGATGGCTAGCATCATGTCATTGTGACTCTTAGTTCCTTCATAAAACTATAGGTTGGGAACCCCCTTGGAAAAATACCTTGTTGAAAAGAATTTTTGAAAACCTTGGGTGAGTTGGACTTACCCAAGCGTGTGTTTATGAAAGGAAAGAATCTTGGCAAAGATGGTTGGAAAGAAAATCTTGTTTTCGAAAACTTTGGCGCCTAAGTATTCACCCGTGACAATTAACCCGCGCAACCACATTACCCTGGAGTGGGACGGGGCTTAGCTCGTAGTTTGTTCTTCTTAACATGGGACACCGCACAACTATATAAGGGTAAGGTTACCCCTGAATCCGGATTGTCGTTGGTGGAGACAATAGTATAACGGGAGGCCTTCGGGGCTGACCCGTCCGGAAGACACTATGGGTCTCCCGGCTTGGCGGTGGAGCCACGCTCAAAGTGAGGTGAGCTGCCACGGTGCCGGGGAGGTACATACTCCATAGGGTAGGATCCCGTGCTAAGACGAATAGGCGAAAGGCTATGTCCGAGTTTTTGTCATGGCATAGTTGATATGCGGGGATGATGCCCACATGATGAACTCGCGGATCTTGTGGGGAAAGTGTGCAAACTCTGCAGAGTAAATCTATTCGAATAGCCGCGTCCGCGGTCATGGACGGTTGGAATGGCTGTTGCTTAGCCTGATGAGTTTTGGTTTACAAAATGGTTTGGCAAATGAAAGGAAAGAACTTGTTTTGAAGTACCGGAAGGGTACGGGAAAGGTTGTGTCGACCATATGGAGATGGTCGGGAAGGACAAATAAATTCGGTTACCCCATCCTAGTGTTTTATGTTGTGGAAATATTTTGAAGTATCTTCTTTAACAAAGATATAGAGATGTCATAGAAATGTCTTAGCACCCTCTTAGTGTCCCCTTCAACTGTGATGTGGGATGCTATATCCACAAGAGAAACTTATTATCTTTCACATGCTATATCCACAAGAGAAACTGATTCTCTTACACATGCTATATCCACAAGAGAAACTTATTATCTTTCACATGCTATATCCACAAGAGAAACTGATTCTCTTTCACATGCTATATCCACCAGAGAAACTATTCTTCCTCTCTTGTCTTCTTTAGTTAGAATTGTTATCACCTTCTTGATGGTTTGTGAGTACAATTCAAATGTACTCACGGCTTTGTCCCTGGCTATTTACTTGGCCATACTTGGAGGAACTCGACCGATGAAGAAGGAGTTGACGACGTCTATGCGAGCTAGGAACGTCTTCCCAGTCAGTTGCCTGTAGGGTTAAGGCAGATGACTTGGGCTCTACGCTGCTGAAGTGATTCTGCTACTCTGATGATTAGATTAGGCCCTTCGAGGCTATCTTGTAAAGATGGGTCATGTGACTTTATTGTAATTTTCTTATTCCGTTTTGTAAAGGATGATGTAATTTGATATCAGTTCGGTTATGTGTTCACGGCACACTGATCATGGGAACGTGAACTGTATACATAACAGGGTATTTCGGACAGCTAGTCCGGGGTCCCCACACTTCTCCACACCCGTTCGTGAAGGAGGTGTTGACTTGGCAGGAGAAGGATTTGGTTCCTTAGCCGATGTTGCTCTCTTAGAGGCTAGCTTGGCCCTCTTCGCGAGAGGAACATCGTCATCATCAGAGCTACTTAAGTACAGTACACAGTTAGCATGCAGGATGACAGGAAATAAACTAACAAGAAAAAGAGTATAGATGCTCACAGGTCCAGATCATCTTCGTCCACGAAGAAACTTGTTGAACTCTTCTTAGCAGGAGGAGGCGAAGCAGCTTCATCGTCATCATTATCTCCTCCTCTAGGACTTGATTCAGCCGATGTGATAAGATCATCATGTACCTGCTTACGACGCCTGCTCCTGAGGAAGGCGTCATCTTCGGCAGCTTCCTCCTCTTGGACATCGCTGTCCTCAAGAACGTGATGAACGTCCTCGGTTCCCTCAGAATCATCATCGTCATCCTCCAGTACCACGCCGCTCTCGGGTGAGGGAGGATAACATTGGGCAACCGTGGGAGCCTGTAGAAGGAGAGAAACTTGTAAGGCACAGACAGGAAAAGAAATAATAACAGAAAACGAGGAGCGGTAAAGTTACCTCGGACGGGAGGTGATCGAGATCATAAGGAGGACGGGCCGATGTCAAGACAATGGTGTCCTTCGTACTAAGGCATGTTAGGCGACGAACTTCGTCTCGAAGCTCATCTGCCGATAGGTCGGCAGAGTTGATCCTTGACTTGTCGTTTTTGCCAGTATAAAGCCACAACTGGTGAGGCCGGGACATCAGCGGCTGCACTCGAAGTTGTAGGAACACTGAAACTACTTCAGTGCCACACATCGTCAGGCCTCCTGTATTGTTCAAAGTGACTATCTGCTCAAATAGTTCATCGGTTGTCGCCTATCGAAAACCCTAAACCACGTAAAATATGCAAACCAAATTAGAGAGCGTCTAACTTGTTTTTGCAGGGTTTTGGTGATGTGATATGGCCATAATGTGATGATGAATATGTATGAGATGATCATTATTGTATTTTGGCAACCGGCAGGAGCCTTATGGTTGTCTTTAAATTTCATGTTGAGTAGTATTTCAAGGTAGTTGTAATAGTTGCTACATGGAGGACAATCATGAAGACGGCGCCATTGACCTTGACGCTACGCCGACGATGATGGAGATCATGCCCGAAGATGATGGAGATCATGTCCGTGCTTTGGAGATGAAGATCAAAGGCGCAAAGACAAAAGGGCCATATCATATCACATATGAACTGCATGTGATGTTAATCCTTTTATGCATCTTATCTTGCTTAGATCACGACGGTAGCATTATAAGATGATCCCTCACTAAAATCTCAAGATAATAAAGTGTTCATCCTTAGTAGCACCGTTGCCAAGACTTGTCATTTCGAAGCATCTCGTGATGATCGGGTGTGATAGAATCAACAAGTGCATACAACGGGTGCAAGCCAGTTTTGCACTTGCGGATACTAAGGTGGCCTTGACGAGCCTAGCATGTACGTACATGGTCTCGGAACACGTGATACCGAAAGGTAGAGCATGAATCATATAATTGATATGATGAACACTTTGAGTGTTCGCCATTGGAATTACACCTTGTCTCGTGATGATCGGACTATGGTGTGGTGGATTTGGTTCGTGTGATCACTAAGACAATGCGAGGGATATTGTTTTGAGTGGGAGTTCACCTAGATTTTTAATTATGTTGAATTAAAATTTGAACTCAATTTGTCATAAACTTAGTCTAAACTATTGCAAATATATGTTGTAGAGATGGCATCCCCAATCAATTTTAACCAGTTCCTAGAGAAAGGAAATCTTAAGAGCAACGGTAGCAACTTCACCGACTGGTTCCGTCATGTGAGGATCTTCCTCTCTGGCGGAAATCTGCAATATGTGCTTGATGCACCGCTAGGTGACCCTCCTGCAGAAACTGAAACCGATGAAGTAAAAGTTGTTTACGAGACTCGGAAAACTCGGTACTCTCAAGTTCGAGTGTGCCATCCCGTGCAGTCCGGAATCCGATCTTCAAAAACGTTTTGAGCACCACGATCCTCATGAGTTGATGAATGAGCCGAAAGCTATTTTTGAGACTCATGCGGCCGTGGAATGCTATGAAGCATCGAAACATTTCTTCAGCTCGTATGATGGAAGAAGGCAGCTCCATTAGTGAGCACGTGCTCGCCATGACCGGGCATGCGAAGAAACTCGTGACTTGGGAATAGTGATTCCTAACAGACCGGGGATTAATCATGTCCTTCAATCACCGCCACCAAGTTACAAGAACTTTGTGATGAACTACAATATGCGGAACATGAACAAGGAGTTACCTCGAACTCTTTGGCATGCTAAAAGCTGCTGAGATTGAGATCAAGAAAGAGCACCAAGTGTTGATGGTCAACAAGACTACCAGTTTCAAGAAACAGGGCAAGTCTAAGGGAAAATTCAAGAAGGGTGGCAAGAAAGCTGCCACGCCTCCTATGAAACCTAAGAACGGCCCTAAGCCTGATGCTGAGTGCTATTACCGCAAGGAGAAGGGACACTGGAAGCGTAATTGCTCCAAGTATTTGGCGGATCTGAAGAGCGGCCTTGTCAAGAAGAAGAAAGAAGGTATATCTGATATACATGTTATAGATGTTTATCTCACCGGTTCTCGTTCTAGTACCTGGGTATTTGATACTGGTTCGGTTGCTCATATTTGTAACTCGAAACAGGAACTAAAGAATAAACGAAGACTACCGAAAGATGAAGTGACGATGCGCGTTGGAAATGGATCCAAAGTCGATGTGATCGCCGTCGGCACACTTCCTCTACATCTACCTTCGGGATTAGTTTTAAGCCTAAATAATTGTTATTTTGTACCCGCGTTGAGCATGAACATTATATCTGGATCTTGTTTAATGCAAGACGGTTATTCATTCAAGTCTGAGAATAATGGTTGTTCTATTTTTATGAATAATATCTTTTATGGTCGAGCACCCGAAAAGAATGGCTTATTTCTGTTAGATCTCGATAGTAGTGATACGCATATACATAACATTGATGCTAAGCGAATTAAATTGAATGATAATTCTAGTTATATGTGGCAATCGTCGTCTTGGTCATATTGGTGTGAAGCGCATGAAGAAACTCCATACCGATGGATTACTTGAATCACTTGACTTTGAGTCACTTGATAGATGCGAAGCATGTCTAATGGGAAAAATGACTAAGACTCCATTTTCTGGTATAATGGAGCGAGCTACCGACTTATTGGAAATCATACATACCGATGTGTGCGGACCAATGAGTGTAGCATCGCGCGGTGGTTATCGTTATGTTCTAACCTTCACAGATGATCTGAGTAGATATGGGTATATCTATTTCATGAAACATAAATCCGAAACTTTTGAGAAGTTTAAGGAATTCCAAAGTGAAGTAGAAAATCAACGTAACAAGAAGATTAAATTTCTACGATCTGATCGCGGAGGTGAATATCTGAGTTATGAGTTTGGCATGCATTTAAAGAAATGCGGAATACTTTCACAATTGACACCGTCGGGAATACCACAACGAAACGGTGTGTCCGAACGTCGTAATCGAACTCTCTTAGATATGGTTCGTTCTATGATGTCTCTTACTGATTTGCCGTTATCATTTTGGAGTTATGCATTAGAGACAGCCGCATTCACTTTAAATAGAGCACCATCAAAGTCCGTAGAAGCGACACCGTATGAATTATGGTTTAACAAGAAACCTAAGCTGTCATTCCTTAAAGTTTGGGGTTGCGAAGCCTATGTAAAAAAGTTACAACCGGACAAGCTAGAACCCAAAGCGGAGAAATGCGTCTTCATAGGATACCCTAAGGAAACTATAGGGTACACTTTCTATCACAGATCCGAAGGCAAAATCTTTGTTGCTAAGAACGGAACCTTTCTTGAGAAAGAATTTCTCACTAAAGAAGTGACTCGGAAGAAAAGTAGAACTCGATGAGATTAATGAATCTATACTCGTTGATCGTAGTAGCGCAAGTACCGGAAGTTGTACCTGTACCGCCTACACCGGCAACAGAGGAAGCTAATGATAATGATCATGAAACTTCGAACGAGGAAACTATCGAACCTCGCAGATCGACAAGGGAACGTGCCACTCCCGATTGGTATGATCCTTGTCTAAATGTCATGATTGTGGATAACAATGATGAGGACCCTGCGACGTATGAAGAAGCGATGATAAGCCCAGATTCCAACAAATGGCAAGAAGCCATGAAATCCGAAATGGGATCCATGTATGATAACAAAGTATGGACTTTGGTAGACTTACCTGATAGCCACAAGGCTGTCGAGAATAAATGAATCTTCAAGAGAAAAACAGATGCTGATGGTAATATTACTGTCTATAAAGCTCGACTTGTCGCAAAGGGTTTCCGACAAATTCAAGGTGTTGACTACGATGAGACTTTCTCACCCGTAGCGAAGCTAAAATCTGTGAGGATTTTGTTAGCAATAGCTGCATTTTTCGATTATGAGATTTGGCGGATGGATGTCAAAACGGCGTTCCTTAATGGAGACATTGAGGAAGAGTTGTATATGGTACAACCCAAAGGTTTTGTCGATCCTAAAAATGCTGACATAGTATGCAAACTTCAGCGTTCAATCTATGGACTGAAGCAAGCATCAAGAAGTTGGAACCGACACTTTGATAAGGTGATCAAAGACTTCGGGTTTATACAGTGTCATGGAGAGGCCTGTATTTACAAGAAAGTGAGTGGGAGCTCCGTAGCATTCCCGATATTATATGTAGATGACATATTATTGATTGGGAATGATATAGAACTATTAAGCAAAGTGTAAAAGGTTATTTGAATAACAGTTTTTCAATGAAAGACCTTGGTGAAGCATCGTATATATTAGGCATCAAGATTTATAGAGATAGATCAAGACGCCTAATAGGGCTATCACAGTAGTACATACTCGGACAAGATTCTAAAGAAGTTTAGAATGGACGAAAGTAAGAAAGGGTTTTTACCTATGTTACTGTGCAAGGTCTTGAGTAAGACTCAAGGACCGGCTACGGCAGTAAGAAAGAGAAAGGATGAGTCGATCCCCTATGCTTCGGCAAGTAGGCTCTATTATGTATGCCATGCTATGTACAAGACCGGATATAGCACATGCCGTTAGTTTGACTAGCAGATATCAAAGTGATCCAGGAATGGAACACTCGGACAGCGGTCAAGAATATCCTGAAGTACTTGAAAAGAACTAAGGATATGTTTCTTTGTTATGGAGGTGACCAAGAGCTCGTTGTAACAAGTTACACCGATGCAAGTTGGAACACTGATCCTGATGACTCTAAGTCACAGTCTGGATACGTGTTTATATTGAATGGTGCTGCAGTAGAGCCGGGCAAGCTCGAAGCACAGTGCACGGTGGCGAAGTCTTCAACGGAATCGGAGTACATAGCGGCTTCAGAGGCTTCATCAGAAGCAGTATGGATGAAGAGGTTCATTGTAGAGCTCGGTGTGGTTCCTAGTGCATTGGACCCACTAGTCATATACCGTGACAACATGGGTGCCATCGCCAATGCACAAGAACCAAGGTCACACAAGAGGCTGAAGCATATCAAGCTGCGTTACCACTTGATTCGCGAGTACATCGAAGATGGAGAAGTAAAGATTTGCAAAGTACACACTGATCTGAATGTAGCAGATCCGTTGACTAAAGCTCTCCCTAGGGCAAAGCATGACCAACACCCGAATGCCATGGGTGTTAGGTTCCTTACAATGTAATCTAGATTATTGACTCTAGTGCAAGTGGGAGACTCGTTGGAGATATGCCCAAGAGGCAATAATAAAAGTGGTTATTATATATCTTTATGTTTATGATAAATGTTTATATACCATGCTATAATTGTATTAACCGAAACATTGATACATGTGTGATATGTAAACAACAAAGAGTCCCTAGTATGCCTCTTAACTAGCTTGTTGATTAATGGATGATTAGTTTCATAATCATGAACATTGGATGTTATTAATAACAAGGTTATATCATTGTATGAATGATGTAATGGACACACCCAATTAAGCGTAGCATAAGATCTCGTCATTAAGTTATCTTTACTATTAAATTGCTAGAGGTGGTGGTCGTACGTAAAAAAACCTTTCGTACGTCAAAAAAAATCCGGATCGATCGGCATCTTCGTGTGTAAAAAAAACCGCTTCGTACAGAGAAAACCGGATCGCAGCCTTCGTACGTCCAGCTCCGTCCTCTCCGATCGCAAAAGAGATCGATCGAGACTCGAATTCGGTACCTCGGGGCCATGGCGGAACGAGCTCAGGTCGACCACGGCGCTGGCGATTTCGGGCGAACCGAAACGCGGGCGAGGGTGCGCTAGACGGAGAACTTCACGGGGATGCGGGATCTGACGGAGTTGGCACCGGAATATTACCGGAGGGCCGCCGGCGACAGCTTCCCAAGAGGTGGCTAGCTGACGACGAGGAAAAAGGCGCCGACGCGGCAGCCACACGCCCGGTCCTCCTCTGCAGGGGCTCACGCCAGCTTGCAAGGTCGCGGTCGTGTGCCAGAGCCAGGTCTGGCACGGCAGGTTGTCGATTAAGAAGCAGCCGCGCGCCGTCGTGCTGGATCTAGCCGCCGTGCGCCTTTGTGCCAGTTCCGGCCGTGGGGAAGTGTAGGGGGCAGCTCTATCGCGCTCGTTTATGAGGGCCAGATATGGAAGGGGCGGTGCTGGAGGTAGGAGGGGAGGAGTACAGCCGCCGGTGAAGTCCGGCGCCGATGGTGGAGGAAAACGAGAGGACATAGGAGGTGGGGATGGTGCTGGGCTGCGTCGGTCGTGCCATATGCGGATGGTGCTGGGCTCTGCACCCGTCGGTGTAGAAGAAGAGGAGATGGGCAGGTTGGTGGGGGATTGGAGCAGCCCACGCGTGGCTCGAGTCCATCGTTCCTCTTCGTTCCAAAGCGGAGATGGGCAGGTTGGTGGGGGCAGCGGAGGTGGAGAAGAGAGTGTGTTGCAACTTGCAACCGAGGTTCTGAGGACCATTTGCTGTCTCCAGAGATTTTTAGAAGAAACTAGATCAGGGAGAGGCAGAAAGATCTAGGAGCTGAGGAGCATCCCATCACTGTATTGTGTAGGTGCAACTCCGTGTGTGACATGGATAAAAAGAATTTCTACGGTCAAATTCACTATTATTAATTTTCATACAACGATAGTCTGGGCATATTGCAATATACAAATAATATTATCAGTTATATGAGACTATTAAATTTAATATAGCAGAAAGAATATGGACAATTGAGCATATAGATGACCTGCTGAGAAACTAGAAAATTTTGGAAGGTAATCTCTTTCGACATATAGATAACCAAATTTAGACAGTCCATAGAGATGCTTTTAGCTTACACACCGCATTTCTTTCCCGTGGCAACGCACGGGTATTTAGCTAGTTTGCTATAAGCTTTCGATACATAGTTACCTAGTCCTTATAACCATGAGATCATATAAATTACTTATACCGGAAAGGTACTTTGATTACATCAAACTCCACTGCGTAAATGGGTGGCTATAAAGGTGGGATTAAGTATCCGGCAAGTATGAGTTGAGGCATATGGATCAACAGTGGGATTTGTCCATCCCGATGACGGATAGATATACTCTGGGCCCTCTCGGTGGAATGTCGTCTAATGTCTTGCAAGCATATGAATAAGTTCATAAGAGACCACATACCACGGTACGAGTAAAGAGTACTTGTCGGAGACGAGGTTGAACAAGGTATAGAGTGATACCGAAGATCAAACCTCGGACAAGTAAAATATCGCGAGACAAAGGGAATTGGTATTGTATGTGAATGGTTCATTCGATCACTAAAGTCATCGTTGAATATGTGGGAGCCATTATGGATCTCCAGATCCCGCTATTGGTTATTGGTCGGAGTGAGTACTCAACCATGTCCGCATGGTTCACGAACCGTAGGGTGACACACTTAAAGTTGGATGTTGAAATAGTAGTACTTGAATATGGAATGGAGTTCGAATATTTGTTCGGAGTCCCGGATGAGATCCCGGACATCACGAGGAGTTCCGGAATGGTCCGGAGAATAAGATTCATATATAGGATGTCATTTTATGTGAATTAAAATGTCGCGGAAGGTTCTATGGAAGGTTCTAGAAGGTTCTAGAAAAGTCCGGAAGAAACCACCAAGGAAGGTGGAGTCCACATGGGACTCCACCTCCATGGCCGGTCAACCCTAGTGGGGGAGGAGTCCCAAGTGGACTCCCCTTAGGGGGCCGGCCACCCCCCATATGGGAGGTGGAACTCCCACCTTTGGTGGGAGTCCTAGCTTGGCTAGGTTTCCCTCTCTTATGGAAGGTTTTTGGTTCGGGTCTTATTCGAAGACTTGGACACCAACTCTTGGGGATCCACCTATATAATGAGGGGCCAATGGAGGGGGCCGGCTACCCCAAGACCACAACCTGGCCGCCCCCCTTGAGTGGCCGGCCACCCCCTCCCAAACCCTAGCCGCCCCCCTCTCCTCCATAGCTCCCGCGTGCTTTAGCGAAGCTCCGCCGGAGTTCTCCACCGCCACCGACACCACGCCGTCGTGCCGTCGGATTCAAGAGGAGCTACTACTTCCGCTGCCCGCTGGAACGGGAGGTGGACGTCGTCTTCATCAACAACCGAACGTGTGACCGAGTACGGAGGTGCTGCCCGTTCGTGGCGCCGGAACCGATCGTGATCAAGATCTTCTACGCGCTTTTGCAAGCGGCAAGTGAACGTCTACCGCAGCAACAAGAGCCTCATCTTGTAGGCTTTGGAATCTTTTCAAGGGTGAGACTCGATACCCCCTCGTTGCTACCGTCTTCTAGATTGCATCTTGGCTTGGATTGCGTGTTCGCGGTAGGAAATTTTTTGTTTTCTATGCAACGTTATCCTACACTTCCAGTCTCTTTCGTTTCCCTGACGTGACCATTGTTCTTCCGCCGCATGTTCATGTCGTCGGCGATGCTCCGGTGGAACTCCGGCCTCACAACAGCCGCTTTCGGACTCCCCAGGTTCATCCGCGTCTCCTGCGGCCAGCCCGTCGTCCCGGTTTGCTCGTTCATTTTGATATATTGTGTGTTTTTTAAACGTTCGTATGCAACTAGAAATCCAGTTTGATGATTTTGCAAAAAATTCGAAATTCATGTTTGTTAATTCTCATTACAACTAGATGACATAATACAAGATTTTATTTTTTCTTATGTATTTTACAGAGCTAAAAAAGCGATCGGGGGGGGGGTGTGGAGTTGCTTGGAGGGCAAAATGTCTTATTTCTATGGTGCATTTGGCCTAGTGCGGCAGATAATGTTTTATTTATGTGGCACATTTGGCCTAGTACGACACATAATGTGTTATTTCGATGGCGCACCAAGCAAGGTGCGCCACAGAAATGCTAAATCTGTGGCGCACGTGATTCTGTGCGCCACAGAAATAGCGAAACCAATTATTGAGCCTTGTCGGGAGTGGGGCCCACCATGTTTCTGTGGCGCATGTGTGTGTGGTGCGCTACAAAAATACGCTATTTTAGTGGCGCACCTGGTCTGGTGCATCACAAAATTAATTTTTGTGGCGCATGGAAAAGAGGTGCGCCATAGTGTAGCCTCCCACCTATAGCTGGTTTCCTACTAGTGACCTACGTGAGTCTCAGGTGCCATTCCCGTTGGGCCCACATGGAGATGTGTCAATTCTGGATGCCTAACCCCGCATATTAGAGCTTGGTGGGCCTCGTATGTCAGGTACCGACACGACTAGGTGTCTTTGGGATAAATTGGGTGAATAAAGCTAGTATGAGGGTATAGACCAATTTGTAGAAAATTATATTCCGGCCCAGATCAGTTACCCTTGGAAACACACGGACTACATTTTCTCTAAGATCTCATTGATCAACTCAGCAAAATACAAGTCTTTACTATTAAAGTGAAACATGCTATGTCACACTTTTCTTGATGTCACATTTATCTTGATGTCACACTTCCTCCAATTTACAGACAAAATACAACAACAACTTATTCCTGAAAATAGCCATCCCACCACGTTCGCGCTCCATAGCTAACATATGTTATCTATACCCGTGTTTCTCTCTCTACGTTTTACGCCGGCGCGCAGTTGTTGGCCTAAATTCCGAAATTATGTCTCCAATTCTTGGCATCTCCTTTATCTTCTCCTCGTTTTAGTTCGTGGAGATCTATCCTCATGCACAAATCCCGTATCATGACCCTCAGGGCTCAGTCTCCGCTGAACTAACCTGCCTTTGCACTGCGATAAATCCGCAATATCTCCTCCAATCTGAAAAGATCTCGATCCACTCTCCTCCCAGAGGCCAGAGCAACCCGCCCTCACGGCCTTGCTTCCCTCGCATGCAGCGCCGCCGGTCACAATTTTTGACGGCATCCTCTCCTGTCGTGCAATTTGCTGCAATCCCGTCGTGCAATTTGCTGCAATCTGCCTGGCCCATTCCTTACGAGGAGCAACAACGCGATCCTGAAGACGTCAATGTCTGAGATGAGCGTCGAACCGTCCCAACTCTCAAGCCTTCATGGAAGTCCACGCCAGCGAGGAACCCGGGAACGAGCGGATGTGCGTCGAGGATCCGGCCTTGAGCGCATGCGCGTGCACAATTGGGCCTTCCACCGGCAAAGTTTTGATGCCCCAGCCGCACAACCACACTCCTGGAGCACTCATTCGCACGTGTACCATTTGGTGTTGATCCTCGTCCCCATCTCGCTAGCAGGGGTGCTTCGCTCTGTAAGTTCCATGCTCATTTAGTCTTTCAACCTATGGTGACTGGTGAGGCAATCTGACATGACGAAGTGCCAGGATAGTAGATATGTATGACAAGATGAGCCAGTTCGCGGCATCCTGCAGCAGGTAATCTAGTATGAATTGATTTGCTGACACTTCACATATAGCTTAAGATTATGTGTATTGTCTGTACCCCATTGTTTGATTAAATGTCCAGAAGCTAGGCTGTTGAGCGACCTCCTTGATTCATCGATGGAATATCTCTGAGATAGCCAAGGCCTTGAGCCAGGTCCTGGATTTCTTGCCTATAAAATAACTGCATTACGTATTGTCCTTCTACGTCACATGAAGAAGTTACGCACAGCAAGTCTAGGAGAAATATTATTGTTGTTAACTACAAAAAAAGTTCACATTTACCTATCATAGATATCCTTGTATTTGATTGTTCGTGTAAGCAGCATGTAGTGATTTACTTAACATAATTCGGTATATTTCCACTTCACTACAGCCTCTGTAAGAGTTTTTTTCTGCTTCTGAAAGCTTTATCAATGCTGCGGTGATACTCGGGACTCAGTATCATTAGTGCTTTCTATCGAAATAAGGTTTTGAGGATTATTTCTTCAGATTCAATTTGTCTGCGTGAGAAACCTTCTATGATATTCACCATTTAACCTAGCTTCAGTATTTCAGCTACACTGAATATTCTCCATTTTACCGTGTATTCCCTAACAGAGGAGTTGAGAACTATTTTCCCTGGAATTCCGAAGATTTACTATATCAAAGTTCATTTTCAGTATTTTTAGCTAAAAGGTAAATGTAACTCATTTTTTTATCATCCCATTATCAGAATTTATTGTCGATTGTTTACATTATTCTCCATGATTAACCTACACATATATTTAATGGAACATGCCATCTTAAAAGATGGAGTTGTATTTATCTTACTAATTCAATTTTCATGTGACCTAGAGCAAGCCATTAATGTCCACCATTCATGTGTATCTGCATTCAGGGGTTAGGTATCCATGCTTCTGGATAAACTATTTATCGCAGGTGATTTGCACATATTTCGCTGGTGCTTTTATCGCACGAATGCCATGGTGATGCACAAGCTCCATTGTGGGAATAATTTCGCGGTCGAAACCAGAGGCAACACCATCATGGGTGGCAAAGCCACATGCAACACCAACATGGGTGGCAAAGCCACATGAAATTGCTAAAAATCGACGCAACTCCCAATGTAGTAGCATGAATGCCCCTGCTTGTCATACGATCGTCCTCTCATTATATTTACTTATTGCCAACCAATTGATGTTAAGGAGTTCAGCCTGACATTAGAGTTGTCGAGTTTGGTGTATTCTGAAGAGAGGTTACACAACTTTTGTTAGTGTTGGGTAACATGTATCTTTTTATGCTAATATTTTGAAAAGAAATAATGCTGAAATAGAAAGACATAATTCGCAAATTGTTGTGAACCTATGTACCACTAGTTGAATGCCCGTGCGTTGCTACGGTTTGTTAGTGTAAAATTCATAAGATATGGTAACATAAAACTGGCACATGGTAAAAAACACTGTCACTCTCTACCCTTAGCTCTCCCATCTTGATGCTTTCGAGGCAAGCTCCCTAAAATATCTCTCCTAATCTCGATGCAGGATTTTTCTAAGAAGATTCTTTTTCCTAAATTGTGTTCAAATCGAGCACATATATTTGTAACATTATGTTCTAACAATGTCATTGGTCTCATCAACTTTGTATTCATCGTAGAGGTAAAATGATACCTTTTTTGCTTCTTCTAGCTTGGGGCCGGTAGGCTGCCCATTTCACCAGGAACAATTGCTACTATATACATGACATCAGTGCATTAGTAGAATCACAATTATGTCCATACCTGGGGAATATAGCGCCTCTGCTTCACCGGCTTGGCCTGTTGAGAAGAACTGTGTTCAGAACGGCGCAATCGAGACGTTCTGAGGCTCCGGCGGCGTGTTGAGAAGCTTCTCTGCGAGAAGCCTCCAGTAGGCCTCCCTAGACGGGTAAGCCTCCATGGTCATCGCATGCTCCTTGCCCTTGCCCTTCTTGGTCTCCGTGAGCAGGTAGTGTGCATGGTCCATGCCCATCGCTGACTGGTCCCGGATGAACTTGTGTCCCTGCACGCACATGAGAAAAAAATACCCTACCAGGCAATTTCGTCGAACAAGTTATGCACACACACGCATCTACATGATTTTGGATCCAAGAAATTATGTAGCACTTGACCGACGGATTGCGTGAGGTGGTGCTCACTGGTGGCATGTAAGGGTGGGATCCGGCCTCCTGAAGCGGCAGCCGGTGCATGGTGGCATTGGTCTTCTCAGAAGAGATCGAGTGGGAGCATGCATCCATCTGATGAATGGATTCCGTGTTGCGACGAGCTCCTCCTGGCCGCGCCCATTGCCTTGATCGTCCCCATGAGCCAGGCCTAGAGCTCCGTCGGTAGGTCTTGGATCGCTTGCTCCCTACCTCGGTTGCTCGCCCTGGGGTGGTAGGACGGCGCTAGGAGCGGTGGCGGCGCTGTAGCTAGGATGATAGATTGATTGATTCCATATCAAGGCAAGGACAGATGCATACCCGGAAGTTAAACATCATATACTTAATTTTTATTGATTGAGAATCGTTTTGATTGATTCCATAAATCATATATGGGGAGTGGAAAAGTGTGGGACGGCGTAGAGCCCCTCAGATTAGATCGAACGGCCTAGATACTCTGAATCTCCATCAAACATGTTGTATGACCTACCACCAACTCCAATATAATAGGTGTCAGAAAAATGAAGCAACCCATCAGAATATACTATCTAATCTGACAGGAAAGAAGGGGAGCAACCAGAGCACAAGAAAAGAATGAGTTTTATGCTGAAAAGTGGACCCCATAGTTACCGCCACAAAGACTCCATACATAGCAGCTGAATTGGATTGAACCGTTCTTTTTCTTGAATCACACCCACATAGTACATGGTCTTACTACTATTTGCGAGAAATCTATGTGACATGTAAACTTGATGTATGTCGCTACCAAAAGCATAACCCTAACCCTAATCCTAGCCCTAAATCCTAACCCTAAACCCTAACCCTAATCCTAACCCTTTTTAGTCAAACACGGCCAATACCGTGTCCGGTATCCGGATGCCTTCCCCTAGGTAAAGGTGGTGTACACTACGATGACATGATCTTGAAAGAAATCGCCGGCCAAAGTGCAGCAGCATCTTCGGCATCAACATCAGTGGCAACAGCTTCAACATCGCGGTTGACATCGGGACCCAACGCGTTCATCTAGATCGGAGGCCTCGACTGACGGTGTGGTAACGCACTTCTACGTGCCCATCGGGCTACTCCAGCTTTTCATGTTGGAGATTAGTATATTCACTTCTCGTATTCAGCTTAGGTAATACTGTAGGCATGATGCTGAAAATCAGATGACATTTAGTTCTTATTAGTGCTCGTGCTAAATTAATCAATCTGTCAATCACAGTAACATAACCGGAGAGCAGCCTGTCCTTGAAATCCCTCACGATGCTGAATTTTTCAGCTTGTCCAAACTTTTAGAAATAATGTTCATCCAAACTAAGCTCAGCTGCGCTAACTCTGCCTCATCCTTAGAAGTGTTTCTCACAGTTAGATTAGAAACATGCAGCCCATAGACATGTGCAGCGGTAGGTGAATTGAATTGCAGCATAAAGAACTTTTTTGCAGAGGAGAAAGTGCGCGTTCTGACTGTAGAATCAGATTAGTTGTTGCGCTGATGTTTTTGCTGTCATGAAACAACTGAAGAGTTTCTATTTCTAAACAGCGCCGGCCTCCTCGCTCCCTTGTTCACCCCCTCCTGGCGGGCAAGGAACGAGCTCACTGTCCCGCACTGCTGCTTCCCCCTGCATCCCGCCACTGCGCATCCTCTGAGAAGTCAAAATTAATCTGTTGATTCGCTCCGCCACCACCTGGGTGCTGATATGTCCTGCCACTTAGTTGCTACTCATCCGGCTGTTGACGCGAGGCGATAGAAGCACACCCCGGAAGCACTGCGGTGCATAGATGCGGGCGAGCAGCCTCTTCTTGGACCTGAGCGAGCCGACGAGTAGGAATCCTTGGGGTTCTTGGATTGAACGTGGTGTGCTTGTCCGGATTCTTGAGGAACTCGACAACCGTCGGTTGCTCGAGTATGGCGTGGCCGACGACGGACATGTCCTGACGTTGAACGGACCATGCGGTGGTCAAAGGCCATGGCCCGGCGAGCTTCTCGCACAGCCAAATCGAGCGCCGCAGCAATCGACCTCCAGGGAAGTGACACCCAGCAGGCAGCAGCACAGAAAGCAGCGGGGATTGCACGGACAACGGAAACAGCGACCGACGGCTGATTAATCGATCCTCTGTAGATGCGATGCGATGGGGCGATCTGATCTGGGAGGGCCAAGCAACGCACATATATAGCAGATCGGCAATTTTATTTCGGATCGGACTCTACTCCAATGCTAGCAGGCTCAGATTTCCTTGTGCGTCTTCGGTTTCTATTTTAATGGAGGCGACGTACGACGTACCGGTCCCATTGGGATTTAATAGTAAAGATTATAATTATAACAACCTATATAAAAGCTGACCTTCTTTGCTGTTACCATAATTAATTGAGTACTGTTCATGTCCTCTTTTTTTCCAATAGAGAGTTGGCACGTCCGGATCTTTTTACTGTAGATCCAAAGAAACTGCAGCGCCCTCAATTTTCGTTGGTTTTATTTTGGAAAATGCTTGTCATCCGCCCACCGATCCAACGTAAAAGATTGGTCGTTCGGTCAGCGACCCGCGCGATGTGGCTTTTGTTCGCGCGCGTCATTTTCCTCAGTGGTCCCACCTACTCCATGCCTGCAGCTAGCCACGCTCCGTTTTATTTCTCTATCTGCGGTGCAAAAATTCAAGCAAGATGCCAATGATTCTTGGTGTATGCCGAAACAATGTTTTGATCTAACTCAGACAAGGGTTTGGCGTGCCAGAATAGACGTTGGGAGCCCGATTTGGCGAGGTTGGTGCTCCAGCACAAGGTTAGAATTTTGCGGATTTCAGATGGTGCATTTGTGCCCAAATCGCTACAAACTTATGTGTGTTTTGCTGTGAAAGCAAGCACGAGATGTGAAACTATCATAGGCGTTTGTTGCATTGTTGTGAAACAGCGATTTTAATTAAAAACAACAACAATTTTAGGCTAAAAATTATCCGTGTAGAAATATATTTACAACAATAATTATAAACAAATCCTAAAAAAAGTTAGGTGTTTACAACAATAGTAAACAATGATTTAAAAAAATCTAATATTACTAATTTCATGTGTCAAAAATATTTTTACAACAAATCACGAAAATATTTACAACAATAATTATGAATAAATCCTACAAAAAGTTAGGTGTTTACAAAAATAGTAAACAATGATTTAAAAATTGAATACACTAAATCCATGTCTCAAAAATATCATTACAACAAATCACGAAAATATTTACAACAACAATTCTGAATAAAACCTAAACAAAAGTTTGGTGTTTACAGTAATAGTAAACAATGATTTAAAAATCGAATACACTAGTTCCATGTCTCAAAAATATCTTTACAACAAATCACGAAAATATTTTCAACAACAATTCTGTTGACGTCAGAAACCCCCTGGCGGGCAGAGACGGGCAACACAGTAGAGCCGGGAACAACTAGGGCTACGGCTGGCCCCAGTCCCTCAGAGCGACGGCCCGCAAAGCCTCCTGGTCACACGTCCGATGCTATCGCAAGGGCGTGCCACCTGACCTATACCTGGTCAGGAAGGTGTGGATAATGCCTCGCTTAGTTTCCTGCATGGCATACACGTAAACATTAAATACGAGCCTCGATCGGCTCTCGAGTTATCCCGTGAATCGGCTCAAAGAGCCGATCCACCCATGATTCGTACAAGGTGTCCGAATATATGGTGGTCCTGCTTGATCAAGATAAAGCTAATGAGATCTACGACGATTTAGGGTTTTCACCGCATAATCGGATCATCCTACTCACGATTGGGCCTCGCGCTCGCGCACGGTGACCGTAAGCCGATCCTAGACAGGGCCTAAAAACCAACACGAGGTTGATCCCCGGAACATCCTTTCTAGGGCTAGCAAACGTCACCCTACACGCCGCTGGATCCTCCAACCCTTTGTAGGGCCTAACTATTGCGGATGTTAAACTAATCCTTGATGAACAAGGAGCAACCGTAACGGATCAGATCTACTAAACTATGAACAAGCGGGTGCCGCCCCTACACCCGAGGTAGGTGTAGGGCGGCTAGATGTGCAAGGGTTGCATAACGAAAGCATGTAATTCGAAGAACAATGCTAACCCTAACACATCTAAGATAACTACGTTGCTCGCCATCAAAAAGGCTTCAAGCACGAGCAACGCATGAACAACGTGGGCAGGCTTGGCTGCCTAGATCGCAAGATGCGATCTAGGCAGCATGGTGCTTACCGGAGAAACCCTCGAGACGAAGGAGTTGGCGATGCGCCGAGATTTGTTTGTGTTGAACGTTGGTTGTTGTTTATTCCATAAACCCTAGATACATATTTATAGTCCAAGGGACTTTCTAACGTGGGTGTGCACCTAACCGTGCACGGGTAAAACTCTAACTTTTAACCGACACGTAATCTAATATGTTACAGATACAAGGGCAAACTAGCCCAAACTTTGCATGTAAGGCCGATTCACGTATTTCTTCTATATATATATTCTTCGAGTCCATCTTGATCGCGGCCCACCTCTGACTCGGTCAAATTCTGGTGATAACACATGCCCCCCTGGTTTTGGAAATGATATTTCCAAAATCATTACGCTCTTCTTTCGTTGGGTCATGTCGTGACAGAGCAGAACTGCCGCAGAATCTTCCATCATTACGCCTCGCCTCCTGGGCTTCTCTGTACGAATTGACAATTTCGGCATCACATCCTCGAGAACCATCATGGCATTAAATCTGCACTACACTCTCTTTATTTATCTGTGCCAAACGGTTCACCACTCAATCCCCTTGTTCTGCTCTGTCCACCAACGCCAAAAAACCCTCTTCCCCTGCAGCCATGTCTTCCTCTTCCTCCGCCGCTTCAAGCCTCTCTCTCCAATCGTCGCCGAAGAACAAGGAAGAGGACGATCCCCGCTCCGGGGCGAACCCCATCTCCTCTGACAAGGAGAAGAAAGAAGGAGAAGCGGAGAAGATCAAGGCCTCCCCCTCCGCCAGGCTTTCGCCGAAGAAGCGCCCCCGCATGTGGGCGGACAGCGAGGACGACGATGACGACGAGGAAGGAGAAGATGAGGAGGAGGAAGATGATTCCTCCTCCTCTGTTGGCTATCCTCCAACGAAGCGCTTCCGCAGCTGGGCGGATAGCGAGGATGATGATGATGACGAGGAGGAGGAGGAAGCTCCAGCCGACGGCTGGGGCAGCAGCGGCGAGGAGCTTCCTGGGAGCAGCGCCGACGACCTTGACAACGGCGATGATGAGGACAACGACGACTAGTAGAGTAGGACCAGCAGTAGTAGTGCACTAGGCACCAGATCCCTCTTTGAGAGCCATCGGCTCTTCTTGTAAAGCCGCTCCTTTGAATTAATGAGAATTGTTCTGTCAATTTCTCTTTCCATTAATCCAATTTCCATCCTTCCGCTTGCCACACCAAGACCGATAGCAACGAATCGGATTATTATTATTTTTTCCTTGACCGTGGTATTTTGCAATCCCACAGCCGATGACTGTTCATCGGCTAATTTGAGAAACCAGTCTCCTTCCTTCTCTTGCAGCACCAGCACGGTCCAAACCTCGTACAAGACGACGGCTTTTCCTTCCCAGCTCCTCCCTGAGAAGATTATGATGCAGTGTCAGCCGATGCAACTCCAATCGGCTCTCAAACATAGAGCACCTCCCAAGTTAGTGGCCCTCCGAGCCTTAGTCAAGGCGAGAAAGGTAGCGAAATAGCCAATCATGTCGCCATTGACCTCACGCCACAATGTCGAGCCAGCCGATTCCAACAAAATCGGCTCCCGCAGCAGAGAACCTTCAGGGTGAGCTGCCCCCCGAGCTTTTTCAGTCCTTCCTGCACCTTGCCGGTCAGATCGGCTCCTTTCCTTTGGCGGATCTAATGCAATCCATCCTTGACCTGATCTGCACGTCCCAGGCTGCTCTTGGCATTGTTTCTTGAAGAGAGGATCCGAGCCCCTAAACCACTCCATTGAAGAGTACTTCCATCATAGTCTCTCTTCGTGCTCCATTGACCCTCTGACAGTTATACCTCTTGAGTCGATGGCCATGCATCGGCTGTGCTCAAAATTTTTCGAATTTTGAATTTTTACGGCCGATTTATGCATCGGCCCCCATACTTTAATACTCATCACCAAAGGATGAGACACTTCTACTGCATGTCCTCGTGTTTTATCCACCTGGGTGCCCCCCGAGCCGATTCTGTCAAGAGAATTGATGGTATCGGCTCTGTTGGATTACATGTTGAACCCAGGCAGCATGGATGGTGAGGATAATTTTGGCCGATTGCTAGAATCGGCCTCCACGTTGCTTGCTCGATGAAGGTTTTGTAACGTTCCTCCATAAATTTTGGGGCCGATCACAAGGATCAGCCTCGCCACGTTTGCTCATTGACTTGTTCTTGCTACTCGGTCCGGCCGGTGGATAAAACCAGCCCAATCTCTGACTTTATCATGTTGGTGCGCTTGCTGTCGTCCACCTTGAGTGCATCGTGTAATCGTGGAGCATTAAGCTTCGTCGGAAGAACGAGCACCATGTTTGTGCCAGCCGATGTTTCATCATCGGCTTTCCTTTGCTTGGGGCGCCACTCCATTTTCCGTGGACGACCCTCTTCATCCAGGGTTCGCTGAACCTTCGCAGCCAGATCAGGCCTTGCCTTCCTCAATGTATGCAAGTATAACCTTTCGGCTTCCTCCAGGCCGCGCAATCGCTGAACCCTGCGCTTCTGGGAACGGCTGAGTCCATCAGGGCACCACCTTGGCCGGTGGTACCTGTCTTCTTCTTCTCCCTCGTTTTCTGAATCTTCGAGTTTTTTCAACCGAGGGGACTCAGCTCGTTTACTTTGTGGCGGGAGAGGCCCTAGGCGCTTGAACACGGACACGTTGGCTGTCTCCTTCTTCTTCTGGATGCATTCTGGGCAGTTGCCGATTGTGGGCAATCGGCTCATTCCTGAATCCCAGCAGATGTCCGAAGAAGGGACAGTCCCGAGTGCCTATCCTCGTCGACTCGCTCCCCCAACTTTTCCTTGGCACGGCGCTCGTGCTCCTCCTCCTCGCGATCATGCCGACGACGTCTCCTGTCGTCCCTAGCCGGACGATCTTCTTCATCATCATCGTTGTATCGCCGGCGTTGGTCATACTGACTCACATACTTTTTGAGGAGGTGATCAGAGAGAGGTCGTTGATACCTTATGTTTTTCACCTCTCCCTCTGTGACGTAGCGCTTGCCGTCTTGGCGGAGCCGATCGCGTGGAGCGGCTTCCTCTGTATCTTTGCTATGAGAGCAGTTGCCCTCATCTCCGTCCTTACCAGAGTGGTGTCCCGGTCCTACCATGTTGATATTGCACGAGAAATCCGGCTGGCACCCTCCATGGTAAGTATACTCCACCATGTTTACGGCGGGGAAGGTGTGTGTGTCGACCTTCATGGCGTATTGGTTGAAAATCAACCGTCCGTTTTCTATCGCCATTTGGATCTGCTGCCGCCACACCCTGCAGTCGTTGGTGGTGTGGGTGAACGTGTTATGCCACTTGCGTATGGCTTTCCGTTCAGCTCTTGCACCGTGGGGATCTTGTGGCCTTCGGGTACCTTTATATGCTTCTCCGTGAGTAAGAGATCAAAAATCTGCTCAGTCTTGGTCACGTCGAAGTCGAACCCTTTTGGAGGGCCTTGCGGCTTCACCCATTTGCAGGACACGGGGCCTGTCGCTCGAGTCCATTCAGCCACTGCTACCTCCCGATCTCCCGCAGCACCTTCATCCTCGTCTGCCTCAACCAGGATCACCGCACGCTTGAATTTGTCCTGGTAAACATCCGGGTGGCGCTGCTCATATGCCGACAGCCTTCGCACCATGTGCGCCAATGAAGGGTAGTCCGCTTGGGAGGCCACGTCCTTAATCGATGATGAGAGACCCACCACCGCCAACTCGATCGCTTCTTTTTCACTTATATGAGCCGAAAAGCATCGGTTCCTAATGGTCCCGAAGCGCTGGACGTATTCCGACACCGTCTCCCCGCGCTTCGTTGTACTTGTGCTAGATCGGCAATACCAACATCGGAAGCCTCCGAGTGATACCGCTCATGGAACCGCTCTTCCAACCGCTTCCAAGTCCGGATGGAGTTCGGTGGCAGCGATGTGAACCACCCGAAAGCCGATCCTGTGAGGGACTATGCGAAGAACCTCACACGCAACTCGTCTGATGCTGAGATCGTGCCCAGCCGTGCCAAATATCGGCTCACATGCTCGATGGAGCTGGAACCATCTGATCCACTAAACTTTGTGAAGTCCGGGAGCCGATATTTGGGTGGTAGCGGGATCAGTTCGTAGTCGTTGGGGTACGGCTTGGTGTAGCCGAACGTCTTCCTTTTCGGCATCATGCCGAACCGATCTTTCAGGATTGCACAAATCTGATCCGCGGTGATGGCCGAAGGTGTCGAACCCCGAAGATTCGCCGGGTGGCATACTTAACCAGCCATGCTTGCTTTTCCGGTTCTAAGCCAACCGCAGGAGCTGGGCTCGGAGGTTTGTCGGAGTGGCGTACTTAGCTAGCCACGTTTGCTTCTCGAGATCGGCTCCCGACGTTCCTCCCGCCGTCCCGCAGGCCCCCGCCGTTGCAGCCTCGGTTCGAGAGTGCCCGTGTGTTGCGGCTCGGTACGTATGCGCACGCGTATTCGTGCGGGATCTCCTTGGGTGCCTCGGTAGGAATTGGTAGTCACTAGGATCACCACCAATCTTGTAGACGACGTATGCCGATGAGTTCGGCAGTTCCGGTGCTGCCCATGCGAACGGATGGGGCCGGAGTGGCATGTCTCCTTTGAAAGTCCCCGCAGCTGGTCCCGACGGAGAATACCGGTGGCTCATGATTTCCTGGACCACGCGCGAGCGACACGCTCCAAAGTGTTCACCAGTGCTCTCGCAGTGGCGGTGCAGCGAATGAGCCACCATGTAGTTGATTTCCTCGCCGCAGCGACCTGGTGCGTTCTTCCGACGGGGCGGACAGGTCCACGCCATCGAGTGCGCCTTCGGTGTGAACCCCTTCCACCTGACGCCATGGGAGCGGGTTCTGTGGAAAGAGCCGATGAGTTCGGCTTCGAGGGTTGCCTTGATCTCGTCATGTTTCTTCTTGAGCTCATCTGGCAGATCCTCGTACTCGACCGGAGTGCCTTCCGCCATCTCGGATGTAGATGGCGATGTGGTGGATGTCGAAGATTGTCCCACCGGGCGTGCCAGAATGTGTTGACGTCAGAAACCCCCTGGCGGGCAGAGACGGGCAACACAGTAGAGCCGGGAACAACTAGGGCTGCGGCCGGCCCCGGTCCCTCGGAGCGACGGCCCGCAAAGCCTCCCCGGTCACACGTCCGATGCTATCGCAAGGGCGTGCCACCCGACCTATACCCGGTCGGAAGGTGTGGATAATGCCTCGCTTAGTTTCCCGCATGGCATACACGTAAACATTAAATACGAGCCTCGATCGGCTCTCAAGTTATCCCGTGAATCGGCTCAAAGAGCCGATCCACCCATGATTCGTACAAGGTGTCCGAATATATGGTGGTCCTGCTTGATCAAGATAAAGCTAATGAGATCTACGACGATTTAGGGTTTTCACCGCATAATCGGATCATCCTACTCACGATTGGGCCTCGCGCTCGCGCACGGTGACCGTAAGCCGATCCTAGACAGGGCCTAAAAACCAACACGAGGTTGATCCCCGGAACATCCTTTCTAGGGCTAGCAAACGTCACCCTACACGCCGCTGGATCCTCCAACCCTTTGTAGGGCCTAACTATTGCGGATGTTAAACTAATCCTTGATGAACAAGGAGCAACCGTAACGGATCAGATCTACTAAACTATGAACAAGCGGGGTGCCGCCCCTACACCTGAGGTAGGTGTAAGGGCGGCTAGATGTGCAAGGGTTGCATAACGAAAGCATGTAATTCGAAGAACAATGCTAACCCTAACACATCTAAGATAACTACGTTGCTCGCCATCAAAAAGGCTTCAAGCACGAGCAACGCATGAACAACGTGGGCAGGCTTGTGCTGCCTAGATCGCAAGATGCGATCTAGGCAGCATGGTGCTTACCGGAGAAACCCTCGAGACGAAGGAGTTGGCGATGCGCCGAGATTTGTTTGTGTTGAACGTTGGTTGTTGTTTATTCCATAAACCCTAGATACATATTTATAGTCCAAGGGACTTTCTAACGTGGGTGTGCACCTAACCGTGCACGGGTAAAACTCTAACTCTTAACCGACACGTAATCTAATGTGTTACAGATACAAGGGCAAACTAGCCCAAACTTTGCATGTAAGGCCGATTCACGTATTTCTTCTATATATATATTCTTCGAGTCCATCTTGATCGCGGCCCACCTCTGACTCGGTCAAATTCTGGTGATAACAAATTCTGAATAAAACCTACAAAAAAGTTAGGTGTTTACATTAATAGTAAACAATGATTTAAAAATTGAATACACTATTTTCATGTGTCAAAAATATCTTTACAACAATAATTATGAATAAATCCTACAAAAATTTAGATGTTTACAACAATAGTAAACAATGATTTCAACCAAAAAAACAATTCTAATACTACTAATTCCCTATGACAAAAATATCGAACAAATCACTAATAGCATGTCTAACAGACCCCTTATTTTTCTACCCCTTAAAATACGAGTAGAGGGCCCTGTATTGACTTTGCGCTAGCCAAAAACTCGTTCGAGTTAGCAAACCCCGTATCCCCACCCCGTAAAACAGAATCCTACGGAATATTCTGTTTTCAGCGGCGACGCGCGGGTGGCTATGGCGGCGGCGCGGGGAAAACGGTTGGGATTTCTGAAATGTCCGTGCGCCATAGTGAAATGGGATGAGGGGTTGGCCCTGTATTCAGCCTCCTGCCCCTTACAAGTAAGGGGCGAAGAGCCGCCCCGTAGCGAAAACTGTAAAAAATCGATGCGGGGGCTTGTTTTATGTGGTCTGCTAGACGGCCGGGTAGCGCCAAACTCCTTATTTCGGCGGTTATTATACGGGTTTGGCCCTTTTAAGGGGTCTGTTAGACATGCTCTAATATATTTACAACCGTTACTAAAAATAATTCCTACAAAAAGCTAGGTGTTTACAACAATAGTAAACAATGATTTGAACGACAACAAACAATTCTAATGCTATGGTTGTATTGTTGTAAACAATTTCACTAATATATTCACAACAGTAATTATGAATAAATCCTGTTGTTAGTCAAAAGTTAAATGTAATTTTACATTTCCTCGTAGAATATATTATGCAGTAGTATGAAACAATAACAATGAAGTTTTTTAGCGTAGTGCCTACAGCCATACACCAGCTAGCTAGCTAGCTAGGAGCGAGCCATGCAACTTGCAAGCAAGCTAGTAGCAATGTCTCAAAAGCGAGAGATTCACAGCAAGCCCCAGCGGACAGCGGCACATGGCGGGCTCCACACACGCGCGCAGGCGCAGCAACAACCCGGGACGCTCCACCGATGTACACCTGACTTGAAGCAGCACGAAAGCGGTGTTTCTGTGGCTAAGAGCATCCCACTCGTTGGCGCTCCCCACGTCTAAATCCGGCGAAATTTTCGTTCGGATTGGAGAAAGATTTGGCGTGCAGAGGAGTAGTTTTCCAGTCGTGTGCTCCCCAAGCGGCGTTTGTCGGGGAAAAAGTGGATGGCTCGGGGAATCCGGACGAAAGAGGAGACACGTGGGCGTGGGCGGTTGGTTTAGCTTCATCCGGAGTCCCCGGGAGACCCCCAGAAAACCGAGGATGGCATGGGGAGTTCGGACGAAAATAGGCTCAAATCCGGACCAAAACGAGGAACCGGAGGTCTGACTGGGCCGTTTTTCGCCGTCCGGATGAAAAAAAGTTGCCGTGGGGGGCTCTGTGGGGAGACGAGTGAAGATGCTCTAAAAGAGACTTCTCATGCACGACGAATCGGACGGACAAACGTGTCAGATAAGCCTGCAACCGATTTTCCGCCCCCGCGTCGGCCGACCGACGGCTAGCACCCCGCCCTTTATTTTTGCGCGTTTAATGGATGTAGCCGGTGGATTCCCGTATTAGTTCCGGTTACCATCTTCCTTTCCTTTTTCTACGCCTCATTAGTCTCCGGTCTTCCGGTTTTTACTCTGGAAATCTCTAGCGCCTCCACCGCTTACTCTGGTTCTCAATCACCATACGGCTTTGACTGTGGATGAGGAGCACAGAAAATTCTCGAGCACTCCTCGCGCCACCAAGCACTCGCCGGGGCACACCTTCTCTTCATGTCCCGTTTCTGCTACACATCTCCACCCCATCGCCGCCCTTGATCCCAGCCCTTGGGCCTTCCGTTCGTGCGAGAGGTGAGGTTGCTGCCAACCAGAGCGTAGGCATCCTGCGCCAGCGGTCGGCGAGGTCGACCTCCACCCCGGCGTCCAGCTCCGGCGAGAGGAATATGGTGGGCGGTCGACCGAGCGGGGAAAACTGCTGCTGGTGGTGTGCAACGATGACCATGTGATTCTGCTGCTGGGCCTACCGATTTGCTCGACCGTGCCCAAATCGACCTCCTCCGATCTGCCTCTATTCTCCCTTTACAGGCCGCTGCCTCTCTTCTCCCTTTATTACAGGCCGGCCAACACGGGTGAGGAGAATCTTGAAGGGCATCTTTGGGCCGCGGCTGGATAGGCAAGCTAACCTACTGTGACGCCCCAAAATCGGTACCATGAGGATCCCAGCGAATCCGCTGAAATCCGCACGATATCGATTTTAGGAGACGCACCACCAAGCGCATCGTACACGCCGAAGCATGCACGCGATGCGGGTGAAATCAATCACGAGCGGTAACATTACAATAGGTTTACAATAGAACCCACAAGAGACATATATATATTACAACAACGACTCCAACGAGTCAAGATACAAATATATACAACATAAGATCCAAATCATACATAAAGCCGAATACATCCGAGTACGGACAAGATACAAATTTGGACTAAGAGTCCTGAAGATAACCAAGTGGTGTTCATAACCCTGCCCAGGCCAAGCCAGAAGGGTAACCTTGCTAGCGTCGTTCTCCATCGTACCTATCTTCATACCTGCCCGGTTATGTCCCGTAGAAGCAGCAATAAGTACGGGTTCGTACTTAACAAGACTTCAAGACGTATAAGCATTCGTCAACCAGTCGTCCTTTGTACTTGAGGCACGCAGGGGACTTAGAGGACGCAAGAGGAACGTCATAGGCAATATGGTGGGGTTAAGCGGCAGCGCGCAAGCACTAAAAAAAACCTATAGAGACCATCTACAACATTCGTCTAATCAGAGAAGGTGAGAGAGCGCATAAACTAGCAGTTCTATACTCCGCAAACATAACACAGCCGATGTGTTCCCCACTCGCAAGGAAGTACTTACAAAGGCACTCACACGATGGACAAGTTTTAACCATTTATTATTAGAGTTGTGCTAACTTACTACGCAAGTTATTATGATTGAAACATCAGGTGTAAGTTATCTATGGTCAAGTCATACAGCTCCAAGTCGTCCATAACCGCGGACGCGGCTTATCGATAAGATTTTACCCTGCAGGGGTGCCCAAATGTGCCCACACGCACGATCAACCCACTTGCGACAGGTGGATATCACGACTCGCACTCTCCTTCACGACAACAATGTCCAGGAAGCCACCTAACCAAGTTGAACTTGTATCGAAGTCCGGCCGTATCTCCGAAGCGGACCTAGCTGTTTGCGACAGTGTACTAGGTGGTTTAAACACACACTGGGGCGATAAACCACTTCGCAGCGGCTCCGTGACCTATGCGTGCATACCAGAAACAAGGGATATAAGGCACCCAGGGGCTTCCCAAAGTAAATAAGTAACATGCTGGCATGCACGCAAACAACAAATGGTAAAACATTGCAAACTAGTTGTGGCCACTGGACAAAGCTGTAGATTCCGGCAGTGGTCGAGGGGAGACCCAGAAACATACCCACGTGTGGTTAGAGCGCTCAGTCTCGGAACAGATAACAAGAACTCGGGTCCTAGGGGACATTAGTGAGTCAAAGTTCCGATGCTTTCGCAAAGGGGTTCACAGATGCCTCTACTTATCATTTTAGTTGTTAACAATAATTAAAGCATGATTATCTCCAACAAATATATCCATATACCATGTGTCATGATTCCCCAACAGATAACCCGATAAGATAACAACAACGGTAACAAGATAAGACATCACTAGCATGCACTACGACTCGCAAGGCAGACCCGATAACCAAACAACAGCTGTAGGAGGTTGGTGGTTGGTGGTGGCAATATGGGCTGCTTGAGGTAACAAGTGGAAGGGACACGTGACAAGATCGCAACTTAAGGATAGCATGAGGGAGAAGGCAAAATAAAATAGGTGAGCGACTTCTGCAGGGGCAGAAGTGTAGGGGAAATGCTTGCCTGTTAAAGCTTGCCGAGGGACATCCGGAGGACTTGGCGTAGCTCGCATCAACTCAACGGCTTATCCGTGAAGAAGCAAAGCACTAGAACAAACAACGGATGCACAATTTACTACAACGGCAAAAGAATCGGCATGATGATGATATGATATGCATGGCATGGCAAACATGATGCGGCGATGCAACTTATATCCAATTTAAACGGAATCGGAATCCCGACACACAATTATTATGTTCAAGTTATTTATCTACCCCGCATATAAAATGTTGGTTAGCATGGTATAAGCATGGCATGGGTGCGCTACGCAAATTTAAATGGAACCGGGACAATAGATATGCATTCCCGCACAATTCCATATTTAATTATTAGGTGTATCACTATTACCGAACAAACACATATGCAATGCAATGCGACCAAGTAAGATTGATGCAACATAATATATGTGACACATTTTAGAAAATAGGGCTTATGGTCGGGTTCTCACGTCCGAGAGCGGTCGGCGTGTTCGGGTTCGAAGAGGAAGATGAAGCTAAGTTTCGATCTTCGGATCCGGGAAGGAGAACTTGGGTCCGAGAAGAAGGCCTTGAGGTTCGAAAAAAAATCCCGGCTTCGGTGTGGCGAACTTGAGGTTCCGTGAGAAAGGTATTGGGGTCGAGGTCGCACTTGATTGCGTTGGCGGCGGAGTTCTTGGTTTCGCTGGGAGGTTCTTGAAGATCATTTTGCGTCGCTTCAGAGTATCACACCACCACAACCATCGCAACAAAACACAGTGGAGTTGTAGTAGTAGCATCTCCACACGCACCAAACACCAACACGGCATCAGCACATCGCCAACTTCAACAGAAAACACCAATAGCTGATGCGCTGCGGCAGGGCAAACGACAACGATCGAGGAGCGAGACCGGAAATAACAAGGAGACCATGGGCATGTGCTTGCAGCAGCTCTTGGTAGCAGAACTTGGGTGCTGCCAGGAGGAGTTTTTCATGCGCGCCAAGCCGAGCAGGGCGGCGGGAGCGGCGCCGGCCATCGAGGAGCTCGAGCGGCAGCTGGCGAGCTTGCAGAGGAGGGCGCCGGCGTGTGGTGAGGCGCACCACGCGGAGGCACGAGGCGGGGCCTGAGAAGAGGCAGCGGCCCGCGGCGTCGAGCTTGGCTGGAGCAGCGGCGTCGACGGAGCCGAGCGGCGGAATTATTAGTCATAGATGCAGTTGGATTACGATCTATGTATACTGTTGTAATGCCCGCATACTTTCATAGCATGTATTCTGCACCAACCATTAGCGTAGAATCTCTATTTGTCAATTGCCCATCTGTTATTTGTTTACCCAGCATATTTATTTTATTGGGGAGGCGCCTCTAGTGAACTGTGGACCCGGATCCTTCTTCTTTTAATTGCAATCTTCTACAGCATTTTCCTGTTCTGTTCTCTGCAAACAGTTCTTCTTCCACACGGTTCGTTTAATCCTTTGTTTTCAGCAAACCTAGTGAGCTTGACAACCTCGCTGAAAGTTGGGGACAAAGTACTTGGTTGTTTGTGTGCAGGTCTCGATGTTGCTGCTGACGCCGGCAGTGCGCCCTGCCACGAGTTGGTTCGCAACACCTCTGGAGAGAACGCTTTTCTCCTACTGGTCGATAAACCTTGGTTTCTTACTGAGGTAAAACTTCTTGTTGTGCTCATCATACCTTCCTCTTGGGGTTCCACTCAAACTATTATATTATTGTTGCTCATGGGAAAGTAGTCAAAAAATGACTATTGTGCCTAGCGTGTGTTCCTTGTGTAACCGTAGCTCTTTTAAGTTGCTTGTTGTGTGATAACCATTGAAATACTGGGGACACCTCAGCGTGCTTTGCCGCTGAATATCATGTGGGTTGCTATGCATGTTCATCTTGTCTGAAATGAAGGAGATTATCCATGCAAAATAGTGTGAGTATACATTTTTGTTAGAGAAAAACATTGGGTCGCTAACCGAAGCCATGTATCATGGTGGAAGTTTCAGTTGGACAAATCCTCAATCTCTTATGAGAAAGTTTCTAGGAATAAAAAAATAAGAGGACCTCCATTTATCTGTTGCTCATGTCGTCCCGGGATGGATGTCCCAAGTTGAAGATGCTTTAAAAATGAGAAATCAAAAGCAATGCATCTCCTAGGACCTTTGTACGGGAGGCACGGGGGTACCCCTTTGTGATACTCGGTTAAAACAACTGGTATGTGATGAGAGCTAATGGTGATCCGAGGTGAGTAGGACGAGGTGTGAGCACTAGTAGCAATTATGCATGAGGCTTGCGATTTAGAAGAACACTTTTGCACAACCCATATGCTTTGTACTTACCGTTGACATCATCCACCTCTCAAAAGTGCATTTTATACTCTTGTTGTTTCAATAAAAAGCTGTAGCACATGAGTGATCTTACTTGCCTCTCAAAGAGAGACATTCTTTTACTTTTATGTTGAGTCTCCACCTTCTAGTTTATGCACCACTTATGAGAGCATAGTTGTCATTCTTAGTTTTATGTACATGGTCCCAAGATTTTATTGATTGATTCATAATTATGGTATTGCTTGTTCAAATTTTTTGTTTCTAGTCATCCTTATAAACTTTTAAAGGTGTCCAAGCATTTATGTTTTGCTTCCATGATATGTCTCCGACGTATCGATAGTTTCTTATGTTCCATGCCACATTATTGATGATATCTACATGTTTTATATACATTATATGTCGTATTTAGGCATTTTTCTGGCACTAACCTATTAACGAGATGCCGAAGAGCCAGTTGTTGTTTTCTGCTGTTTTTGGTTTCAGAAATCCTACAAAGGAAATATTCTCGGAATTGGAAGAAATCAACGCCCAGGGTCCTATTTTTGCACGAAGCTTCCAGAAGACCGAGGGGGAAAGGAAGTGGGGCCACGACGCGCCGCCACAACAGGGTGGCGCGGCCCAGCCCTAGGCCGCGCGGCCCTGGCGTGTGGGGCCCTCGTGTGGCCCCCGTGTTGCCCTTCCGCCTACTTAAAGCCTTCGTCGCGAAACCCCCAGTACCGAGAGCCACGATACGGAAAACCTTACTGAGACACCGCCACCGCCAATCCCATCTCGGGGGATTCTGGAGATCACCTCCGGCACCCTGCCGGAGAGGGGATTCATCTCCCGGAGGACTCTTCACCGCCATGGTCGCCTCCGGAGTGATGAGTGAGTAGTTCACCCCTGGACTATGGGTCCATAGCAGTAGCTAGATGGTTGTCTTTTCCTCATGTGCTTCATTGTCGGATCTTGTGAGCTGCCTAACATGATCAAGATCATCTATCTGTGATTCTATATGTTGTGTTTGTCGGGATCCGATGGATAGAGAATACTATGTTATGTTGATTATTAATCTATTACCTATGTGTTGTTTATGATCTTGCATGCTCTCCGTTATTAGTAGAGGCTCTGGCCAAGTTTTTACTCTTAACTCCAAGAGGGAGTATTTATGCTCGATAGTGGGTTCATGCCTCCATTAAATGCGGGACGAGTGACGGAAAGTTCTAAGGTTGTGGATGTGTTGTTGCCACTAGGGATAAAACATTGATGCTATGTCCGAGGATGTAGTTATTGATTACATTACGCACCATACTTAATGCAATTGTCCTGTTGTTTTGCAACTTAATACTGGAAGGGGTTCGGATGATAACCTGAAGGTGGACTTTTTAGGCATAGATGCATGCTTGGATAGCGGTCTATGTACTTTGTCGTAATGCCCAATTAAATCTCACAATATTCATCATATCATGTATGTGCATTGTTATGCTCTCTTTATTTGTCAATTGCCCGACTGTAATTTGTTCACCCAACATGCTATTTATCTTATGGGAGAGATACCTCTAGTGCACTGTGGACCCCAGTCCATTCTTTTACATTGAATACAATCTACTGCAATACTTGTTCTATTGTTTTCTGCAAACAATCATCATCCACACTATACATCTAATCCTTTGTTGCAGCAAGCCGGTGAGATTGACAACCTCACTGTTTCGTTGGGGCAAAGTACTTTGGTTGTGTTGTGCAGGTTCCACGTTGGCGCCGGAATCCCTGGTGTCACTACAAAGGAAAACATTTTTTTTGACAAATCACTTTCGTCATGTTAAGGCCAATTTTCGTCAAGGATTACTTCGCGGTGACAAAATTTGATCGTCATGGGGTTCGTCAAGGAAGCTCCGTCATAAAATATCGGGGGTGACGGTATGCATTTTTTCGTCAACGTCAAATGTTTGATGGTGACGACCCGCAAATTCGTCAACATCAAAGGTTCATTGTTGACAGACGGGTTTGTCACGAAAAATTGCAACTTTCGTCAATATCTAAATCTTGGGAAGCTTCGATTGGTCCAAAAAAGCATACGTGGCCTTACATGTGGGTCCATTTGGCTTCGACAACATGGGTCCGACGGCGCCGACATGGATATCCGGTGGGACCCACAAAATATTATGACAAGCTGGACCCACAATATTCGACCGGTGGGATCCACAAAATTCAAACAAGTGGGACCAGGTTGTTGCCGACATATGGGTCCCAATAATGCTCGATCGGTGGGACCCACAAATTCCGACAAGTGGGACCAGAAATTGGTGCCACGTGGTTTCATTTAATAGTGACGTTGTGACATTTTCCGTCACCTTTTGAATTTGACAAAATTTGAGAGCATTTGAATTATTTGCGAAATTTGGGAAACAAAAAAACTGGCGAAATATCAAAAAGTAGACAATAAATATCATACTTAAATGGTGGCACAAGAAGTATATATGTCTCTCACAGACCGAAAGATTCATAAGAAAATTACAATTGGAACACAAAGAAATTAAAAGACCTATGATTAACAATGTTGTAGGACAGTGGTGCAATAGATTAGTTGCCCTGGGATTGAGACATGGATGGTGGCTGGGATGTCCTCAAGAGCAAATTAAGCACGGCATCCATTTCTCGTCAGCCTCTTTTCATAAGCCGAGTCTTTTCTTCTTGGGCTTTCTTCACGGCTTCAAGTTCTTCCTCCTCGCTTCTTCCCGATATCTTCAAATTTTTCATCTTGTTCTTGCAGTCTTGCATGCATCTCACTCGTGGTACGTTTCAGCTGCTCGTATGGAGTTCTCGCTCTTGATCCGCAGTCTTTGTTGTAGCTCTCGGATGCGTGTAGCCGAGACGGAAGACTTCCGGAACTTGTTGCGACGCCCAATCTTGGTAGGAATGTGCTCGTTGCGGGTGGTGGATGGGCTTTTCTCGCTCGTAACTAGCTGAACAATTTGCAAATCGATCAAATCAGGTTCATCTTCATTGCGTGGCGCCGCTTTTTTGCCACCATTTGATCCTGCATAAAGATTACAATTATTGCATGGACAACATACAAAACTGGATTATATTATATTGTGCTAATAAGAAATATTTCTTACATATGCACTTTTTGCTTCAAGCACTCATAATGTTATCCTTGTTAGTGTGTGTGATTCTAAAAAATTCAATTGGAGAGGTTTCTTCTTCCTGTCGCTTAGCCTTCGCTTGAAAAAATGTAGAATGCACATTACCATTGTACACTGTGTATGACTGAAGTATGAACTCGTATTGGGAAATTCAGAACACTTACTAGATGTTCCCGAGTGAGCAACAAAGCTTCGAGATCCAAGTGGTATGGAACTCGTTTCACAGCTTCTCTGTTCTTTCCATTTATTACACACAGTTCCTATGTTCAAGTACATGCATTTTATTTATCCAGATCGGAGAAATGTAAGAATTCAAGTAGTCGTTATTGAAAGGAATAACGTTTATGTACCTGGTACTTCTCATCAAACCATCTTTTTACCAGTTCTTTCCAGCTATTCTCTTCTACATGACCTGGCTTCTTGAGATATGCTTGCTCCAGTGTGAGATTTTTAATTTTCGGCCAATACTCCTTTTTAAGTACTTTGGTTGTGTTGTGCAGGTTCCACGTTGGCGCCGGAATCTCTGGTGTTGCGCCGCACTACATCTCGCCGCCATCAACCTTCAACGTGCTTCTTGACTCCTACTGGTTCGATAAACCTTGGTTTCTTACTGAGGGAAACTTGCTGCTGTACGCATCACACCTTCCACTTGGGGTTCCCAACGGACGCGTGCTGTACGCATATCAAGCTAAATTTCTGGCGCCGTTGCCGGGGAGATCAAAACACGCTGCAAGGGGAGCCTCCACAATCCAATCTCTTTACTTTGTTTTTGTCTTGCTTTATTTTGTTTACTACTTTGTTTGCTGCACTATATCAAAACACAAAAAAATTAGTTGCTAGTTTTACTTTATTTACTGTCTTGCACTCTATATCAAAAACACAAAAAAATTAGTTACTTGCATTTATTTTATCTAGTTTGCTTTATTTACTACTCGCTAAAATGAGTAATCCTGAAGTTGAAGTTCGTTCGTTTAAGCAACAAGGGGGAGAATGTTTAAAAGATGCTTGGTATAGAATTAGTGATGCCCATAATAGGTGCACTAAGAAAAACTCCACCACTATCCTACTCAGGAATTTTTATGTTGGTATCTCTAGCTGGAATAGATATGTTCTTGATTCTCTCGCGGGAGGTAACTTCCTAGGCGCTCCTGCTTTAGAAGCTAGTTGCATTATTGAGAGTCTATTTGGAATACCACCTGTTAATGAAGTTAAAATTGAAACCTCTCTTGAAGATGTCATGAAAAAGTTGGAAACCATAGAGCAAAACCTCCCAAGTATTGATACTACTTTGGGAGCACTACTTGATAGCACTGAAAATTTGATAAATCTCTAGGCGGAATGAATGAGAGAATCACCATCTTAGAATCTTGTGCTAACCATGATAATCAAACCCAAAGGATTAGTGAACTTGAAGAGGCTATAGGAACATTGGGTTCAACTTTTTCATCTATAAAGTTTAGAGAGAAAGCTTATGTGGGTAAGGAGCAAAAGTTTATGTATGTCTCTAAAGTGCCTAAACCCAAAAAAATATTATTATAGGCCTAAAATTGACAAAGCCCTTAATACCACTACAGATGGGAGAGCTTATGATATCGATGCATCATCTCTTGATAACACTTGATACACACTTTCTGCGCCTAGCTGAAAGGCGTTAAAGAAAAGCGCTTATGGGAGACAACCCATGTTTTTACTACAGTATTTTTGTTTTATATTTGAGTCTTGGAAGTTGTTTACTATTGTAGCAACCTCTCCTTATCTTAGTTTTGTGCATTGTTGTGCCAAGTAAAGTCTTTGATAGTAAGGTTCATACTAGATTTGGATTACTGCGCAGTAACAGATTTCTTTGCTGTCACGAATTCCGACCTGCCTCTCTGTAGGTAGCTCAGAAAAATATGCCAATTTACGTGCGTGATCCTCAGATATGTACGCAACTTTCATTCAATTTGGACATTTTTGTTTGAGCAAGTCTGGTGCCTCAATAAAATCCATCTTTACGGACTGTTCTGTTTTGACAGATTCTGCCTTTTATTTCGCATTGCCTCTTTTGCTATGATGGATGAATTTCTTTATACCATTAATGTCCAGTAGCTTTATGCAATGTCCAGAAGTGTTAAGAATGATTATGTCACCTCTGAACATGTTAATTTTTATTGTGCACTAACCCTCTAATGAGTTGTTTCGAGTTTGGTGTGGAGGAAGTTTTCAAGGATCAAGAGAGGAGGATGATACAATATGATCAAGGAGAGTGAAAGCTCTAAGCTTGGGGATGCCCCGGTGGTTCACCCCTGCATATTTTAAGAAGACTCAAGCGTCTAAGCTTGGGGATGCCCAAGGCATCCCCTTCTTCATCGACAACATTATCAGGTTCCTCCCCTGAAACTATATTTTTATTCCATCACATCTTATGTACTTTGCTTGGAGCGTCGGTTTGTTTTTGTTTTTATTTTTGTTTGAATAAAATGGATCCTAGCATTCATTGTGTGGGAGAGAGACACGCTCCGCTTGTTGCATATGGACAAATATGTCCTTAGACTTTACTCATAGTATTCATGGCGAAGGTTGAATCTTCTTCGTTAAATTGTTATATGGTTGGAATCGGGAAATGCTACATGTAGTAATTCTAAAATGTCTTGAATAATTTGATACTTGGCAATTGTTGTGCTCATGTTTAAGCTCTTGCATCATATACTTTGCACCCATTAATGAAGAAACACATAGAGCTTGCTAAAATTTGGTTTGCATATTTGGTCTCTCTAAAGTCTAGATAATTTCTAGTATTGAGTTTGAACAACAAGGAAGACGGTGTAGAGTCTTATAATGTTTACAATATGTCTTTTATGTGAGTTTTGCTGCACCGGTTCATCCTTGTGTTTGTTTCAAATAACTTTGCTAGCCTAAAACTTGTATCGAGAGGGAATACTTCTCATGCATCCAAAATCCTTGAGCCAACCACTATGCCATTTGTGTCCATCATACCTACCTACTACATGGTATTTCTCCGCCATTCCAAAGTAAATTGCTTGAGTGCGACCTTTAAAATTTCCATTCTTTACCTTTGCAATATATAGCTCATGGGACAAATAGCTTAAAAACTATTGTGGTATTGAATATGTACTTATGCACTTTATCTCTTATTAAGTTGCTTGTTGTGCGATAACCATGTTCCTAGGGACACCATCAACTACTCTTTGTTGAATATCATGTGAGTTGCTATGCATGTCCCA
>NW_025900363.1:0-14668 GCF_022539505.1 Lolium rigidum
CCATCTATTATATTATTAAAACAACAAACAACCAACGGTATAGATTAGCTAGACATAATAAAACCAATAACAACGGTGAAGATTAATTCTTAAACGTCCGGCCCGTATGGATTTTTAGTTGCGCGTATATAGTCTCCTTCTCTCCCACGTCTTAATCGTGAAGATGAATCCCAAACAGAAAAATCGCATGGTTGTTGAGTAACGGTGGACAGTGGAGACCGGAGACGTTGAGAATTTTCGTTTTGATTGTCTATATCTACGCATGCACTTAGTAGTTTCCGGTACGTACGTCCTTCGAAACGGTGTTATATGGACCTACGTTTCCGGCGGTTCTGTTCCAAAGCAACATAAATTCATTCGTCTCTCCAGATCTCTTCCTCCGATTAGCTATTCTAGAACTCTTCTGCGCTCTGCCAATAGTCCCGACACCTCACGGCTGCGGCGGCCTCTTCTACAGCCATCGTCGCTGCGTCTGCCTCTTCTACAGCCGTCGTCGCTGCGTCGGCAAATAAGCAGAAGTGCAGAACAGGGAGGCACCCTATAAGGCCTAACACAGCGAAGGATCACCAATCGTTAAATTGAAGGCACGCCATGACGTCAGACGAGATGTTGGCATGCTGCTAGGCTAGCTCCACGACGCCATCGTTGTCTGATAGGTGCCCCAACATCTTCAACGATACCCTCCTTGGATGAAATCAACAAAGGAGGTCCCATTGATCGGCTGATCGGCCGGGATATTCTCTGGATTGTTAGATTGTCGACGGCAGTATGGTATATTTATCTTCTGGATATTTCTTCATTGATCGGTTGTCGCCGGCGAGCGGCAGCACGATTAATCAACACCTGATGCAAGAAACAAGGTTCATCATCCCTCACTGCGAGCGGCAGCACAATTAATAGGCGGGATGCGTGATCATCCCCTCCGCTAGAACCTCATCGCAAGTTCTACTTACCATGGTCGCCGGCTTTTCAATAGAAACCGTCCCATGAGGGTGCATCAGAATCCTTTTGTTTTTCATCGACGAGCTGGTTGCAGTGCCAGGAGGAAGTGCGATTAAGGCCGGGCGGCCGGAGACCTGGCTCCACCAAATCCGGCACGAGTCAGGTATCTATGCTAAACCTATATCACGCCTACATCTTTGAGCACTGTACGACAACAGTTCATGGTTATCATGTTAGCATGCACAGCCACTATGTTGTACTTCGATGAGCTCAGGCATGGATGGTGAAAGGATCGATTCTAAGGTAATAAGTACCAATTTCTGTATGATATACGCAGTGATGTTATGGTGCCCCGTTTCTAATAAGAATTGTAAATGACATTTGGTTTTTTTTGCAGGTATGAATATGTATCCTTATGGAAAGCAAATTTATAAAATAAAAGCAAATGCTATCAGGATTTCTACGCTGTTGTGTTCCGGCATCGGCAGCAAGAAAAAATCCTTACTTCAAGATTGGCTGAATGCAACTACAAAAAATCTTTTTGGTGAGAGATCATAAAATTGTCGCAGATTCTGTTTGCCATCTACTAAAGCTTACCGTCTCGGTTCATGTAAAATGCTACAGCCTTTGTTCAGAGACTTCATCTGTTCTTTATTTTTGCAGGAGACATATCCTTTTGGACAATGGTTTGTCGAATACATAAGATTGGTATTTTAGTAAGATCTTTTGGAGGAATGTCGGGTCATTTTTACCTCCTGCATATTTTTTTTTGCTTTACCAAACCAATTGTTCAGGTATTTGTAATTCTGCAATTAAAGAATAATATACATGTTTATTGTACTCAGATCACATATTGGTTGATTGGAATAATGGGACAAGCTTACGAGGATAACATATATACATAAATGGCATGGATGTGCACGTTGTCAGAAGAATGGGCACATCAACGCCGCTATGATGTATTTGCAAGAAGTGTGTCATAAAAACGTAGCAAAAAGATGTTATTAGTGAAAAATTAAGTGATTCTTTAGATCAAAATAATTTTCTTGCTAAAATAAAATATTGCACTTCTAACAAATAATTTTGACATTTCCTTCATCTGTTACTAGGATAGTAGTTATATGAGCTCTAATCTAATATTTTTGAAAGTTTTAGTACATCCATTGTTAGACTCGGTTGGAGTTATATTGTCTATCATTCTATGATCTCTCAAGATACTAAGGAGATAAATGGAAATTTATTTATTTTCATGTTTTGTCCTCTTAGATACCATGGGAATGGTGTTTTGGCACATGGGAGCATATGCTCTCTTTATTTTGAAATGCATGTTACATACGTTTTGTAATTTCAAAAAATTGAAACGAAAAATTCGAACGTACATCTTCATGTGCTACGCGCTCACAAAGTTGTTTCATAAAAATCCGACTTGTCGTGTGACGTGTGTAAAAAAGACAAAATTCAGTGCTGAAAATAAGTCTTTTCAGGAGATAAATTTTCTCTTTTTTACACAGACCACAAAACATATTGGTTCCTCGCGAAACTTGACGAACGTACGTATATTGTGGAGATGTACAAGTAGAATTTTTTGTCAAAATTTTTCGACATTTCGAAATATAATTTTTTGATAGAGGGAGCATATGCACCCGGGAGCCGAATTGAATTTCCGTTTTTTTAACTAATTTGATGTATGGTAAGAAGATATAGATTGAGATCAAGTCATAAATATTTAAATTTATAAGAGGATAAGTGTCCTGAATGATAGATAACAATGAATAACTACTATACTAAAGCTGAACAAGTTCCATTTTTCTCAGAATTTTGGATTATTTTTGTGCCTATGTGCCATGCTGACACGTGTTCTGTTGTGCTACATGGATCTTTCGTGTGCATTTCAGGGGACGTCTTGCAGTTTCTTTTTAGTTTCACCCTGTGTGGTTTTTACATCGTGTACACTTCTGGGTGGACATAGTCATAAAATTCCCAACTCCACCGCTTCGGTCCAGCAGTTGGTCAAAGCGGTGCAAGGAATGGTTCAGCAGTGCAACACGCGTCCCGCCTGGGACCCCCTGCCTACCCCTCCGCTCACTAATTTTCCTCACGAGCTGCCCAATCTCTTCCCCATGTCCCTCACGAGCTGCCCAATCTCCATCTACAGTAGACTCCATGGGACCTTCTCCGGCGTCTCTGAGGGCTTCGCCAGTCCGGCCGTCCGCCGCCACGGCAGGGATGACCGAGGGATCGGGTCCTGCGTCTCCGGCCCGCCGTCGGCTGCCACGATCACGACCAGATGCGTCACGAAGCCGGCGGCCAGCTCCGCCCCGCCCACGCCCGCGGCCGTCGCCGCGAGCGCCGCCCCCGCCCGGCCACGGCTCGCCCCGCCCCGGCGACCTCCGCCACGTCCCGGCAGGCCACGCCCGGCCATGGCTCGCCAGGCCACGCCGGCGGCCAGCTCCGTCCCGCCCACGCCCGCGCCCGTCGTGGAGACCGCCGCCCCGCCCGGCCACGGCTCGCCCCGCCCCGGCGACAACCGCGCCCCGCCTGCCCGCCCGTGGCCGAGCTGCAGCTGCTGCCTGGCCGGGCCTGCTCGCCCGTGCCCACGAGTGGCCGACGCGGCCGGCGGCGTGCCCGCCCGTGCGTGCCCGACGCGGCCGGAGTCGAGGCGCGCACGGACAGCTCCGACCGGCTCCACCCCTGCTGACCGTTTCTCCCGTCTCGCCTCGGGGAACCTCGGCCCGGCACAACGCCCACCACTCAGCGACCGGCGCTCCCCACTGCCGGTGTGGCGATTCGTGGCAAAACGGGGAGGCTCGCTCTCTGGTTTCTCTGTTCGCGGTAAGGTTCCCTAGGGGCGCCGCCGCCACCGCCTTCCACGTCCTCGAAGCACCTCATCGGACGACCTGCACCGCCTCCTCCGTCCACCTCTCCTCCATCGACCTGCAATTCCTCCCCCAGCCACGCTTCCGCAGGTCGGCCTGCACCACCTCCTCTGCCAGACCTGCAGCGTGGTCGACCTGCACCACCTCCTCTGGCCGACCTACAGCGCTTCAGCCACCGTGGCCAGCCTGCACCATCTCCTCTGGCCGACCTGCAGCACCTCAACCACCACGGAAAACAGGTATGATTATTTTTCCTTCTCTCAAAGTTTTGTCTCTGTTTTTGCCAAATATTAGATGATTGTACAACTCAGTGAGCAAATAGTTGATTGTACAATTCAGTGAGAAAATAGATGATTGCACAATTCAGTGAGCAAATTTGTTGTGATTAGGATGTTAGAAATTATTTGCATGTTAGATAGTAAGCTTTTTCCTGTCTTCCTGCAGCAGCTCATCACCTCGCGGTGGCGCCTCGACCCTACCGGGTGGTCGGCCCACACTCGACGACCTGCAGCGCCGCTGGAGCGCGCAGGAGCGTGGCCGGCCAGGGAGAAAGCCCGCAGCATGGCATGGCAGAGTTGGAGTGGTGCACGAGCTGACGGGATTCTATTTTCTCTCTGGTGGCTCATACCAGATCAGTTGAGGTGGCCATACAACCTCTTCTCTAATTTCCGGTGACACTCTTGCTGTGCTGCTGGAGTTGTCCACGGATTGCCCATTTTTGCATTCGGCCGCCAGTAACATGGGTTTTTTTTTTAGTTTGGCTGGTACATGCTGCTCCCGGTTGAGGTGAAGATTACTGTTCGTGGGAGTTATTTCTTGGGATGCTCTGTTATCCATGTGTGTTCTTGATTCGATTTGCTGTTCCGTAGGCTGCCATGGGAAGGTGCACTTTTAAACATGCAGTAATTGTTGCAGGCTGGTTGGTTTGATGGATGAGTTGTCAGGTCATTTTTACGGTTTAACAGGATCAGCTAGCAAATTCGCCAAGGCAGGCGGCTGACTAATTGGCTCCATGGTTCTACTTCCTATTTGTGTTGGAAACAACCATCTTATATTATGTTGAGTGCTATTAAAATGAGAGAAACAATGTTAATTCCACGGCAATGTCTGTCCTCAATGCTTCATGTATTTGAATTACACAAAAGAATCATGTATTTATAAAGCCAAAGGTGGATTTGCGAAAAAATGTTTTATTTCTTTAATTTGTTTTGTAGGTACTTCGGATTTCGGTGACGTTGTTGGGTCATCAGTGCAAATGCCTGGACTGGTTATGGCTCTTCATTGCAATTTGGTTCGTCCGGTGTTGCTTCAGGTGAGCTTTGTCAGCATCCTTATCAGTCACGTTTGCTAACCTATGTATACCTCAAATATTACTTGATGATATTTTCATGTTCTTTTGTTTATATATTTATAGTTTAAGATGACAAATACTGGTGTCTTTCCGTATTGGTATATTACTTTGTACACCTCCACCGCCTTCCAGAATTTGCATGTTGCTGGTCCGATCCATTGTTGTACAAATCCGAGTATTCTATTTTGTTTTCTGTTGTTCTGATTTGGACCTTTTGGTCAGCTCAATTCGTACTGTCATGTCCTTTCGTGACATATGCACAATTTGCCTAGACTGGAATCGTCATAACCTGGAATTCATTGAGAAGTGTCGTCTTTTAGTATAGAGTGGCATGTTTTCCGTATTGTTTCTTGCATATTTCATAATTTTGTTTCACCTTTGCACACTCTTATATTCCTTTCTACAAGTAATGCTGAAGTTGGTTTTAGTTGATGCATCCGAAGATGATTATTGCACAGAATTAGTGCTACCTATAGTCGTTTTTCGTATAAAGAAATGGAGCTTAGTTTTACCAGTTTGTATTTAGGTGGTTACATGACAGACCATATGATATTTTAGGAAGGTCTGTACTACCACACTATTGTTTTGAGAAAAGAATCGGTAACATATTTTGGATGGGGAGGTTGTTCCTGCGATGGGACTGTCGCAACTGATTATCAGTGGCTTATAGCTGCCGGTGTGTCATTTACTGCGTAGTTTTCAGAGTAATCTATCTCAGCATGAACATGCTCGACGAGTTTTCAGATGATGTGCAGAGATTCAAAAATTATGCTACCTTTGTTGTTTAAGGGTGACAAAAAGGAAGAAGCCATGCAATTATTTACTGCCATTCTCAAAAATGGTTTAGCACATAGTGTTTGAACATGGTTACTACATGGTCCTGATGATCCCTTTGTATCCATGACGCAGAATTATCTCCCTCACTCCAGGGACTGCCTAACTCCCATATGTCTGAGTTCAAAAAATGACGTCAATTAATATGAATCGGAGGGAGTACTTTGTTCTGCACCGAGGATAGGGAGGCAACATTTATCAGGGTTGATGATTCTCCTTCCCGGTTGACATCTCTTTTCTCTAGATGTGAGTATACACAACACTTGAGATATCTGATATCAGTCCTTTATAGAGTTCAAGTGTTGTAGTCTTTTATTCTTCGCTGCACGATAACCCTACGGGCGCGGCCGTTCCTGCTGGGAAGTCCTGTGATAGATTTAACTCAAATTTCTATTGATGGAGGTTGCAAGTGCCCAATCCTCGATGTATCTATGTGACACAGCTCCAGGTGCTGAACACTTTGTTTAAGCGATGCAGTGCTTGGTTCTTAATTGTTATTATGTAGTAACTGCAGGCTCCTGTTATATGATAGTGTCGTGATATCCTTTTGTTGGAGTCGTTTTTGTTATTCTGAACTGTGCTGAGAGTTGGTAAATGCGTGTTGAATCCTATTGTGTTGCTTCTTTACTACTACTAAACAATGTTGCTCCTCATGGTTCTAATGTACCTCTCAAAGAGTAATCTCTATGCCCTTTACATTTTGTTCCTATCTGATTAGTAATTTCTCCCGTTTTAATTTTACCCAACTGCACTGCTGAACAAATAAAAGGGCCACCGGCTCTACATATCTCTACTTTTTTACTAGCTCTAACCTATGTGACCAGTTCACTTAGGAATGAGGTGCGACCTCTTTGTACTATATATTTGCTCTCCCATTGCAATTTTGCTTCATTTATATGAAAACATGCAGAAGGCCTCGATATGCATTGTTGGGTCCCTTTCTCATGTGTGATGCTTAGTCCTTAGACTGCCCTTAATAACTCAATTGTGCAGCTGCTAAGTGTTCTTCCTTCACTCTTTGCCATGAATGATATACAACAGTAATGGATGCATGATTGACATGTTGATTAATTCGTACAATGCTACCCGGATTACTTTCATTTTTTGGACAAGGAGAAGACCCCAGGTCACCAATTCTGTTTCAGCACAAGCACAATATACATACTGAATTACATAGGCAATAATTTTTTCTGAATTTAGACCAGCACAAATAGGGCATTGCCTACTGCTATGAGCTGTACAATTGTATCTAAAGATAGGCTTTGAATCATTGCTATTGGGGGCTTGATGTGCACAGTCAGGACTAACCAAACTGATGTCTCTTTTTTTCTTTCAAATATTGCAGCCTGTAGTTGAGCAACATTCTGAAAGGAGGCAAGGACACTAATTTCCAGCGTCACCTGTTGCACGGAAATGGAGTTTGTTGTTCAAGCTCTAGGGAGGCTAAGAGTTTTTTTCCGGCGGTAGTGAGGGATTGCCGATAAGAAAAATGACTAGCACGGTATTTTCATGTAGTATATGAACTCTTGTTTTCATACCTGGAGGCACGAACAATATGTATTTGTAGATGACCTATCAGTTTAATCTGGCCAGTTTGTGTTTGGCGTTCTTTTATTGTTTAGCATGACAAGATTTGAACTGTGCAATTATTGAGTGGTATACACTTCTGAAATTATTTCTTTGTGATAATTAGGATATATAATTTTCCAGTTCTGTATGACTGTGTATACATGGGGAGAAATCTTGCACAATTGCAGTGTCATATTTGCTTGTGCGTACTCAATGGCATTTTTGCAGAGCCCTATCCCTCTCCCTGTGTTAAACCCATTCTTTATGTCAGATTATAATCTCCTAATATGGCCATGTACTCACCTCACAAGTACAACATACCATGAAATTTCCTCCGCTTTTCAACTCGCAGGTACCACCTAGGCGCGGCGTGCTGCCGCGCCATTACATGCTAGCTACTATACCAAACCTGAACAGCTTCGATTTTTCTCAGTTTTTTGAAAAAAAATTGGGATTAATGTGGTGCTAACACGTGGCTCAAACTGCTCTGTTATTGTTTTGTGTCCAGTTTTTGGTGCGTCTTGCATTTTCGGTCGGTTCTGTTTGGTCTGATTCTTCCAGTGGTGTTAGTTTTCGTTTTAGGCCTGGGTGTGTGTAGCCTTTTGTTCTTCGTGGTAGGGTCCACAGCCATGTGATGGGCGGTGCGGTGGTCAACCGTGTCACATGCTCCCTCTTCTCACTCATATTCTTCTCTCTCTCCAAACCGCCGTGGGAGACGACAGAGCAACGAGGGGAGGACGCGCGGCGCGAGAGGCTCCGCGAGGTTGCCTCCGACGAGCGCGAGGAGGCACATCGTGCCGCCGGAGGATCCGCCACGCCGCCGCCCGCGAGCACGACGAGGCGCCACGCCGCCGGTGACGAACTGTGAGGCGCCTCGCGTCTCGGGAGACGCGCCTCTCGGGAGGCTCCGCCATGCAGCCAGAGACGACCGCGCCGACGCGAGTCGCCGGCAGCTCCTCCGCCAGACACCGCGAGAGGCTCCGCCACGCCGCCGACGACGACCACGACGAGGCGCGCCGCGTCTCGGGAGGGCGCGCCTCGGGAGGTTGCGCCACGCCGCCGCCGCACGACGGTCGCGCCTCGGGAGGTTCTGCCACGCCGCCGCCGAGCAGGAGACGTGTCGCGTCTCGGGAGGCTCCGCCACGCCGCCGGCGACGAGCACGAGGAGGCGCGCCGCGTCTCGGGAGGATGCGCCACGCCGCCGGCGACGAGCACGACGACGCGAGTCGCCGGCAGCTCCTCCGCCAGACGCCGCGTGAGCCTCCGCCACGCCGCCGGCGACGAGCACGACGAGGCGCGCCGCATCTCGGGAGGTTGCGCCACGACGCGGGGTGCGGGTGAAAGCGAAATGAGCGCGTGTGAGCTGGAGCGACCGATTTCGCGGACGCGATCGGTCGGCTCATTACAAATGTTTTACTTCTTCTATCCCCACGCCTTCCATGTCGCCTACCGATTTTCCATTGCCTCGCCGCCGCCACCTACGGCTTTATCCGAGGGCCGCTGTCGAGGACAGGGACATCAGCGACGGGAGTATCACGCGGGTAGGAGCGGCATCGCACCGACTTTCCTAACCATTCCTCTATGGTTAGGAAGCACACCTCGCTGTAGACATCGCCTAACGGCCAACAAACAAAGGGGGGCTTCAAAAGGTAGGAAACACTCTTAGCATGTAATTCAGTTTTGAGTGTGCTTCTTACCCTTACTGTGCAATTTAATATACTCTTCTTTCGATAAAAAACATCTACTCGGAGATTTGGATGGTGTATGACTGCCTATGCTACCATCCACCTTTTAGATTCAATACATTATGGTCGTCAATAGTTTCCCTGCCCCTGTGCAAAAAAAATAAGAAATGAACAGTTCCCCTGTTCTGGGTTTTGAGTTTTTTACAAGCCAATTTTTCTATAACTATTTTTGGGTGGTTTTATCTATGTGTTATAGGTCTCTCTATGCTTATTTTGCACTCTATCAACCCATCCATATCCTTAATTTTCTTTTTTGCAGGGCTTCCTTTCCGCCTTGGTTTCAGAACTTGTGTTCATGTTATTAGCTATAGAAATGCAACGGTGTTGTGTATGGAAATGGGGTTGCGACAAAGCAGAGCTCATTGCACTGCGCCCTCACATATCCCCACCAGCTACATGGGCCACATTACCTCCTGCGACAGCCTTGGCGCTCCAGGGCGATTCGAGCAACGCCCGGAGCCATCTCGGGCATCTGTGTGGCGTTGGACATCGAAAACTCAACGGGAAACGGTGGCCTCAAGCGCGGGTCTGTCTTAAGTCCATGTGCATTCTGTCCCACCGGTGCCCGGCAGCGTCGACGACCATTTTCTCCTTCCACTGTCTTCTTTTCATCACCCCAGCCAGATGTACTTCCGGCAAGAAGGGTGTAGATACGTGTCCCTGTTCTAACAGCTGTTCAGAAATTCATCTAATTCTTGCGTGCATTATATGCCTCATCTTAGTTCTAACACATGTTCGGAGATACTGATTTTGAAATTTGGCAGTCCAAGTAGTAATCCGTTAGCCATCAAACACATGCATACATTTGTTGATACCGACCGTATACGTACTAAAGACGCATAGGCACTACGTGGCGTAAACCTTATGCGATATATATAGAGATGTAATGGTACCTACACGATATATTGCCCCTTAGGCTTTGGCCTCGCCAAAACACCATAAGGTTCTTTACATCCATGTTTCTTCTTGCATATGTTTTCTGATTTTTTATGTAGATTGTTCTCTTGCAGTGGGAGTCAGTCTGTGTTTTGTTCATCTTCCATTTTTTTAGCTATTTAGCTATATTTTTATTTTACTACTCCCGTTAGACTTTGTGAGACTCGAAACTGTTTCTGAATCATTATTGCTTTCATGTAGAATATGATGATGATACTGAGGCTGGACAGGTCGAGTGCAATCACTAATGAAACCCTTACTCGTTAGTTAGTTCTCCACGAGCATACAAAATGTAAGAAAGCAGGAGAAAAACTCAATAGTTAATTCTCCATGAGCACCTCAACTATTTCTCATGTTGCAATCTATCGTCGCTCTTATTTTTTGAACTGGACACTACTCGGATCGTCGCTTCCAAGTATAAAAAAAATCGACAATACATAGTAGCCCTCCAAGCGTGTCCGTTGTATTTGTCTTCCACCTGATGTGAGTACATATTTAGATATCTACGAGCAATAATAGCTGAGGTGTATTTTATTTCTACCAGTTAGGACATGTGCTCTTCGCATTGATTTAGCCCGAGTAGGTTTCTTACTCTATTCCAGCTACATCAATAGAGAATACTCTTTTTGATTCTTTATCACACCAGGCACATGGTTCTGTCTTCATTTTACATGCAAGAATACCGAGACGACCGGTAAATTTGCATGATTGCACACACTAATAAGTAAGATAATACTCATACTTCCAATTTGCGGCAACAATTATAAATATTCATCGAGTGCACTATGTGCTGTGGATTTATTCAATGGCATATTGGCGAGTGATAGCCCATTCTTTTCCCCTTAATTACGATGTCTAATATTTGACATGTCCAACATGAGCCGATAAGAGATAAAAGCATGGGATGGCTTCCTGCCTTCATATTCCTCATTTTCATGGCTGCAGACTCAAATTGTTCAAAACTTAACTACATGTGTTGTAACTTTATAAATAAAGTCCTCAAGTAAACAATTTTGTTCACAATGTCTTCTCCTATTGAAACTATGCAACATATTCTAAAAAAGGCCTACCTTTTGTTCTTCAACTTGCAAACACAATGGGCGCGGCGTGCCGCCGCGCCTTTCTTTGCTAGTGAAATATATGGTAGAGCGAAAGCTTGAAAAACTGAAGTGGTGCATTTTTTGTACCGTGAGCCGATTATCGTTGTTGCCGAATACCAATATTCTTAATAGTAACCTAATAAAAGTTAAAAGAAATACTTCCACTAAAATTCATTAAATCTTTCATATTTATGTACGAGTAATGCTACACTTACGGACATATTTTCTTACGGATTGGTTTACGGACTGAGGTGGCAATCAGCCATGGGTTGGCATCCGCATTATTAGGAACAATCACACCAGATCAGTTAAAGTGAACGTGGCCACCTTGCATCCGTAAGTCAATTCCGTAGGAGCATTCCGTAGGTGTAGGATTATTGTTTATGTACAGCGTTGAAAATTGATATATTATCAATAATGTAGCTACCAATGAATATAATTAATTAATAATTTGCATTGAGAAAATAATTATATTAAAAACATGCCGAGTTTATTTTTCTCATAATTTTTTTCTTGAAAGGGTGGTATTCATGTTAGCCATATGCGAGTTTCAACCAAAATGTTTGAACAATAATTTCAACTCACAAAAATGTAATACTATTGTCATCTCAAAGCAGATGTAACAAGTACATGGTACAAACTAACTAATAAATCTAGCCGCGCAATTGCGCGGGTCACCCTGCTAGTTCCAAGTAAATACTTCATGTGCTACCTTTAAAACAATTCAAAACTTATTACTTCTTATTTGTGTCAATGTTTTATAGCTCATGAGGAAGTATGTGGTGTTTTATCTTTCAGTCTTGTTAGACAGCTTCCACTAATGGACTAGTGGCTTCATCCACTTATCCTATAATTTTGCAATAAGAGCTGGCAACGGGGTTCCCAGCCCCAATTAATCAACGTTCATTAATAATTCTCTTCACATGTTTTGCCCTGATTCATCAGTAAGCAACTTAATTTTGCAATAGACACTCCTCCATGGTATGAGATTGTTGGAAGGCACCCGAGGATTCGGTTAGCCATGGCTTGTGTAAGCAAAGGTTGGGGGAGTGTCATCCTTAAATAAACTAAAGTACATGTGTAAACAAAGAGAAGAGGGATGATCTACATTGCTTGGTAGAGATTACGTCCTTCATGGGAGCCGCTCTTTGGAGGTCTGTTTGGCAAGGGGTTAGAGTACCCGCTACCGATCGTTGACAACGACAAACACCTCTCAAAACTTTACTTTTATTCTCTTTATATGATTTCAAAACTGAAAAAGCTCTAGCACATGATTTAATCCCTGCTTCCCTCTGCGAAGGTTTTACTTTATGTTGAGTCAGTAAACCTATTTCCCTCCATCTAAAGCAAGCATTTGAGTTGTTGTGATCAAACTATTATATGGTGATTTGCTTCATCATGTCTTTACTCTTTCTTGTTTAGTACAAGTTTTACCTGAATGAATATAGCTTTGAAAGTCATCAATGATTAATATGATTGAGTATGCAAGTTTACCATAAGCTTTTAATATGAGAGCGCTGCTCAATAGATAAGTATAATCTGTTAAATGTTCTCTGACCAAGAACAAAGTTTGCCATCACCAATTATGATTTCTTATGCACCTTTATTTGTGATTACCTTATACTTGTTTCAAGTTGAGTTATATGATGAAGCTTTTTACTATAATGTCTTGTGTGAATGAATATGATGCTTCTTGTCCGTATTTTATTTATCGACTCTTCACTCCATAAACATGTGGTCCTGTTTACCGAGTTCAGTTTCGCTTGGGGACAAGCGAAGTCTAAGCTTGGGGGAGTTGATACGTCCAATTTGCATCACTATTTTATATCATAATTTGCTGTTATTCATTGATATATTTCATATTGGGACACAATACTTATGTTATTTCATCTATTTTGCATGTTTCATGATTATTTGGAGATCGCGCACCGGAGCCGAGGATTACGCTGGAAAAAGCACCGTCGGGATGCAATATTTCGGAAGATCAAGCTGTGGAAGGAAATTTCACCAAAAATCCTATTTTTCCGGATGACGAAGGAAGCCGGAAGGGGGAGCCGGCTGGACCCAAGGTGGGCCCGGACCATAGGGCGGCGCGGCCCATGGCACGGCCGCGCCACCATGTGGTGTGGGGGCCCCACGGCCCCTTTCGCCTCCTTTTCTTCGCGAAACCCTTCGTCCCGAAAACCTAAGCCACGGAGGGATCCTCACGAAGGGTTACGGCCCGCCTGCGCGGGCGGAGAACACCAGAGAGAAAAGAGCTCTCCGGCGGGCAGGAATCCGCCGGGGAAATTCCCCCCCGGAGGGGGAAATCGACGCCATCGTCACCGCCATCGAGCTGGACATCATCTCCATCACCATCATTATCATCTCCACCATCATCACCGCCGTCTCCACCGCTGGACATCGTCACCGCTGTAGCAATTTGGGTTTGATCTTGATTGTTTGATAGGGGAAACTCTCCGGGTATTGATTTCTACTTGTTATTGATGCTATTGAGTGAAACCATTGAACCAAGGTTTATGTTCAGATTGTTATTCATCATCATATCACCTCTGATCATGTTCCATATGATGTCTCGTGAGTAGTTCGTTTAGTTCTTGAGGACATGGGTGAAGTCTAAATGTTAGTAGTGAATTATGGTTGAGTAATATTCAATGTTATGATATTTAAGTTGTGGTGTCATTCTTCTAGTGGTGTCGTGTGAACGTCGACTACACGACACTTCACCTTTATGGGCCTAGGGGAATGCATCTTGTACTCGTTTGCCAATTGCGGGGTTGCCGGAGTGACAGAAACCTAAACCCCCGTTGGTATATCGATGCGAGGAGGGATCGAAGGATCTCGAGTTTAAAGGCTGTGGTTAGATTTATCTTAATTACTTTCTTGTAGTTGCGGATGCTTGCAAGGGGTATAATCACAAGTATGTATTAGTCCTAGGAAGGGCGGTACATTAGCATAGGTTCACCCACACAACACTTATCAAAACAATGAAGATTAATCGAGTTGCATGTAGCGAAAGCACTAGACTAAAATCCCGTGTGTCCTCGAGAACGTTTGGTCATTATAAGTAAACAAACCGGCTTGTCCTTTGTGCTAAAAAGGATTGGGCCACTCGCTGCAATTATTTCTCTCGCATTTTACTTACTTGTACTTTATTCATCTGTTACATCAAAACCCCACGAATACTTGTCACGTGAGCATTTACGGTGAATCCTTCATCGAAACTGCTTGTCAACACCTTCGCTCCTCGTTGGGTTCGACACTCTTATTTATCGAAAGTACTACGATACACCCCCTATACTTGTGGGTCATCAC
>NW_025900364.1:0-23144 GCF_022539505.1 Lolium rigidum
AATTCATGGAAAAATCTATCCACATGTTATTAAGATTTTATCTCTTTGTGAGCTATCTCTTGTCATCCTCTTTCCAACAAACTTGGTTTCACCTAAATCTGAGTTCCCTAACTCAAGTTGTTGCATTTTTCCCTATTGGAGGTGTTACCGATTTGGCTCTTATAGATAGGTTAAAACTTTCCCCATTTAATCTTATTCTCCATGGTTGGACAATAATGTTTCCCTGAATGATCTTGATTCTAACGATCCCAAGATCATCAAATTCGGAGTCCGAATGTGAAAATGGCGGCGTTTTCAGTGTGGGGTGCGCTGCCGGACGGAGTGGTCCAGCCACGGGCCAGCCTAGTCCGGCCAGGATGTAGGGTGCATGAAAATGGTGCCCGGAATGGTCCGGCCTTGGCCGGATGAGTCCGGCCGACCAGAGTGGTCCGGCCAAGCTCGAAAGGTCCGGCTAGGGGCTGTTTTTAGGTGCGTTTTCAACGGTTAGATTCCATTTTGGAGGCCATATACAACCCCCTTCTTCCCCATTGAGCTAGTTGCTTCTCCTACTTTCTCTCTACTCCATTGTTTACTTTGAGAAGCTTCCTCTCCCTCTAATCCATCCATGATTCTTGCTCATATTTGAGGAAAAGATAGATGAGATCTAGATCTACATCTTGACTAAACAAATTCCTCTCTTTGTGAGGGAAATCCACTAGATCTAGATCTTGGAGAAATTTGCTCTTCCTCCTTCTATTTGTTCTTCCTCTCTTATTCCCCAATAGCTTTTGTAGGTCTGTTGGAATTTGAGAGAGAAGGACTTGAGCATCTTTGTGGTGTTCTTGCCATTGCATTTGGTGCATCAGTTTGACTTCTCCGCGGTGATACGTAGAGGTGAAAGTTCGTGAGATATACACTTCGAGAGCTTGTTCCTCTTGAGTCTTTGGACCCTAGACGGTTTAGGGGTCTTTGTGGTGTTCTTAGGGCCTTCAATTAAGTTGTGGAGATTTCCTCACGCTTCGTGTTTTGTGGCTTAGTGGTGTTCTTGGGGCCTCCAATTAAGTTCTGGAGATTCCTCAAGGGCAAGACCTTTGTGGCGATTTATTGAGAGCCTCCAATTAAGTTGTGGAGATAGCCCCGAGCTTTGTGCGGGTTCGGTGACCATCCTAAGGTTCCATAGTGGATCGAGGTCTTCCCCGTTGGTGGGAAGGGTCGAGGAGAATACGGTGGACCTTCGTGTCGTTTGGATTGACTTGTCCTCCATACCGCTCCAACGGAGAGTAGCACTCGCAAGAGTGTGAACTTCGGGATACATAGTCGTCTCTGCGTCACCTCGATTATTTCTATACCCGAGCTATTTACTTATGCACTTTACTTTGTGATAGTCTTCGTGCTTGAAGTTATATATCTTGCTATCGCATAGTTGATTGTCTTGCTTAGCATAAGTTGTTGGTGTACATAGATGAACCCTAGTTATATAGGTTTTGTGCTTGAGAAATTAAACGCTAGTTTTATTCCGCATTTGTTAAGCCATATTCGTAAAAGTTTTAAACCGCCTATTCACCTCCCCCCCCCCCCTAGGTAGCATCCGTGAGCCAGTCTCTCATTTTAGGCTTCACCGCCTTGAGAGTAAGGATGTCGGCTAGAGATTTAGTGCATGATCACACTTTTATATTCGATGGCAGAAATTATGATTTATGGAAAATTCGCATGTTTGTCATTTTCGGGCCATTGACCCCCATATGGAGCAAATTGTAGATATAGGTTTTTCTCCTCCGATGGATTCCAAAAATCTATCTTTAGTGGATGAGAAAAAATTATATCTCAATGCTCAAGCTACTAATGTGCTTGTTAATGCCTTGAGCAATATAGATATTTTTGCAATCATGCCTTCTCGGAGTGCTCATGAGCTATGGACTAATATTCAAGATAAATATGATGTGTCGAACATTATTGAGGATGATTGAATTCCCTCCACTTCCGGCAGTGATGAACTTTCATCCACTTCACCATTGTGTTGCAAGACACAAGGAAATGTCAAGGTGAGTGGTCATGACCATTGCAATGTTGATGGTGAGCCTATTCTTGATGATGCTTCATATCTATCTCATTGCAATGCTTCGTCTTTGGACTTAAACACATCTAGCACTATAATTGATTCACATGGTTGTGTTGATAGTCCTTGCATACCATGTGTTAAATGCTCATCTAAATGCCATGGTGATATGCTTGCTATTTCTTGTCGCCATAATATAAATGACTCTATTTCCTCTAGTTGTTGTGTGTCTAACAATGTACAGGAAGCCGAAGAATCTATTGGCAATGACAAGATATTGAATGGAGCTTCAAGTAGCTCTTCATCTTCATCATCTCAAGTTCTCATATATGCCTTATGGCTAAAGCTTCTACGGTATCTCATACCTCGGAAGCTAATCTTTCTCATAATGATGAAGATGAAGTACATGAAAAATAAGAGAATTTGATTGCCTCTTTACATTATATGGGTGAGGTTGTCTTTCGTGCTCTTCACAACAATAAAATTGCTCGCACTAACATTGTTAAAATCTTAGTTGATGCTATTGAGAGCCAAAAACTTATTGAGGAGCATGAAAACACCATATCAACAAGAGGTGCTCTTGAGTGTGAGTATGCTGATGAAATAGCTTCTCTAGAGAATCTCACGGTATGATTGCTGCACCCCCATGGGGCTCTCACAGGCGTTTGGATTTTGGGCCGTCCGATCGAGCTGACGTGGCGCGATCTCGGCCAGCCATTCCATCCAGGGCGCGAGGCCCTCCCGCAGACCCGTATTTTATCCACGGGTCCTGTGAAGCCCGCTCGGCCCAGATTCTCCCGTCGCGCGTGGCTGCGAGTAGAGGGAAAAGGGCACCAAACCCTATCCTCGTCTCCCGCAGCCGCCTCTGGCCATCTCCCCTCCCCTCGAGCCTCCCGCAACCGCCGCCTCCCCAGCTCCTGCAGCCGCCGCCTCGATCCCCGCCGCCGCCTCCCCAGCCGCAGCCGTTGCCTCGCTCCCCGCCGCTCCGCCTCCCTAGCCGCCACCCGCCCTTCTCCTCCTCCAAGGTCCCATCCCCATCTCGTCGGTTGGCCTCCTCCATGGAGCTCGATGTTTCTTGGTGCTCTGATGGCCGCCGTCGACGAGATCGAGATGGAGCAGGGACAGCGGCAGGAAGCGCACGCCTGGGCGACAGCGGCGGCAAGCGCGGGCCTTGGCGACGGCGGCGCCCATCGGTGAGACGCGGCCGTGTGTACCACGTGTCGGCGCTCTTCTCTGTTCAGCCGCCGGTGTTATCCATTCCCCTTCTTCTCCTTCAAGCGATTGCGGGAGCTGGTCGAGGGCATTGCCGTCTTCGTTCATCTCCTCTGCTCCAGCTTCCTCCGCTTCGTCGTCGAGAAAGCGCCCGCGGCCGTCGCAAGGTACATCTGCGGCTGTATTGCCCACGCTCGATTCCGTCGTTGCTTCGTCCGATGAATCGTGTGCTCTTCCAGATCGGACCTTCCAGCCAGATGTACCATCTAGATAGTTTCCACCGCTTGCGCAACCGAATTAGCGCATGCATAAGTTAGAGAAAAGCAGCACCTTATCCTGTAGTGTTTTCATAAATGTTTTAGACAAACCAACGCCTTTGCCTGTACCATTAGGTACTTTCCACCATGGATTATACCTAAACATGTGCTTTTAAATCGATGGACGGTAAACCTGAAAAAGTTGGCAATGGGTCCATGATGTTAAACTATTGAATCAGACTGAATAATCATGCCATGCTTTACTGCCATGATTTCTACAATTGCTGATATTTCAGTTTTCACAGTCCCAAGAAGGGTTAAACATTTAGTGAGAAGACATGTTGTGTTCTCTGGTCCTCGTTATTTTTTAACATGATTGCTACATGTGTTCTAGCATTACTTGTTGGCCTTTTTCCTTAGTCATTTATGTTCCTACTTTGTCAGAGTTCGCAGGTTGTTAGTCATTTACAATGCTTCTGGTGGTCATGCTACCACCTATTTGCTTTGTGTCTGCGTACAACCTCGACTGTTAGAAATTAGTTTCTTAATTTCAAATAGAGTCTCCAAGTTCACATTATGTTTTAATAATGATCTACTGTCTAGCTTTCGGTTCAGTTTATGTTGTGGCGCCAAAGTACACATCAGTTTAGTTCTGAAATGCATAATTACTATTTGCAGTCCATGGTTAATAAGGTTCTTAGTTAATTTTCTGTGTTTGTATTTTTTTTCGCAGATGATGATGATAGATCAACGATTACAAGTACTTGAGCCACTCACAGAATATTCAGCTCTTCGGTTCATGTGGTTTTATCACTTCTTTCGGACCATGTGAGCTGATTCCTTTTCCTTTATATGCGCAGATTATTTACTTGCTTAGGCTACAATTTTACCTGGTCGGTTATTAATGCATGCCGAGATAAGAAAATTTATCCAGTTGTTTCTTGCTATACCAAATCAGATAACTAACTGAGTATTGTAGTTACATACATCCGATGATTTTTATTACCATGTTTGTCAGCTATGGTGATGGAAAATCAAGCGAGCCACTTGATTTTTTTTAGTCTATTGACGTTTTTTCGTGGTTACCTTTGCTTCTTTGACTGATTTCAGTCTGATTAGTACAAGGGTGTTGTTTGCTGTGTAGTAAGGTACTGAGGTGCTGTTTGCTTTGCAGTACAAATGATTGCTTGGTTGCTTAAAATGCAGATGTTGTTTGCTATTTAGCTTCCTTACTTGAAAATCAGAATTTGACTGCAAAATGGGCAGTCCACGGCTTCTCCTTAATTTGCACATCCTGGAAAAACAAAACTGGAGCTGTAGCCCCTTTTAACACCACACTGTGATCTAGCCTGCTAAGAGAAAAAGAAAAAGAAAAACTAAGCAACCCAGGACAGATTAAGTATTACTAGAGAGACATGCTCTAGAATAACTTTTGCTCTACAGAAAATACTTTGGTTATATCAGAACCATATGCTAATTACTATTGTAATGTATTATGTATCAGAACCATATGCTAATAAGTATTGTAATGTATTTTCCTATTTCAATTGTGCTATGTATGCGAGTTGCTGCCCTGCCTATATTTACGTGTGAATCTCTTGGGAATTTTATTGGTCACCCTCACGTGATGTTATATATTCTTATTCGCTACTTCTATGTGTCACATTTCAGCGTCGCACCACCTGGTAATCCGCAAATGGTTCTTCACTTTGTTTAGCCTGTACAAGTCATCGATGAACCATATGAACCAGAATTAGACAGATAGCGATAGTACGATTTTTTTTACTAAAATAAATATATTACCAGGTCATTAAAACAGCATACTTACCCCCTCTATTTCATTTCCTCTTTCATCCCCATCTCTCTGGCTCGGTGGCGGCATAGCCTGCGATCTGCCGAGCTGGTGTTTTCGCTATTATGGTCCATTTCGTTTCGACCATTTTGTCTATAATATTGTTTATTATCTTTTTATTTCAACTATTTTATCGATTGTTGTACAGGATGTGTTACTTGAGGTTTTTTTTTTAAATTCTTACCAAAATTGAGATAGCATTTCTGAAAAATTATCCACCAAAGATGATGCATGAGGAGCAACTAATATATCATCATTTCTATATTTGGTTTTGTTTCCTATGAAAGTAAACAGAGTTCCACTGAAACTGACAGAACATTCATCTTTCTATGGCCATCAGATTGAATAAGAGTTTGTTTGTGCTTATGTTATATATATTCTCGGAAGGTATGAAAGGTCATCAGATTGGGTAAGAGTTTGTTTATGTTTATGTTATATATATTCTCGGAAACGTTTGAATATCGACTTATGTGGAATATATTCTCGGAAACGTTTGAATACCTGGCAGGGCTCCTTCGTGCGAAGAAGCATCGCCTTCTGGGTCGCGCGACCTCGGCGAGGCGGAGTGGAAGCAGTGATTCAGAGCGTTGGAAGGCGTTGTGGCGCGGTGCCAGCTGCGCGAGAGGTTGGCGGCAACGCTCTGGCCCGACCTAGGCTGGACGGGCCACGACCGTGCACCCCCTGTTCTAATATCCTTCCACCGATCCTCCGCTGGTGGAGGACGCCGTGCATGCGAGCAGGAGCCTATTGTTGTTATGGTCTATAGTCGAGGGCACCTCCTTACCAAGTTGTATTCGCTTGGTGAGGACGACCGTGTATGTGTGTGTATAGTGTGTGTTCCCCTGATGTCTTCTTCCCATTCAATGAAATCGAACGCAAAATCTCTTGCGTTCCCTTGAAAGAAAAAACTTAAAAACATATTACCATTTTCTCACTTAATTTTTTATCACCGCTATATAAAATGTAGATCAATATGAATTCTACGGGGTCGTGCGCCAAGGCGCACATATAAATCTAGTGAACTTGAAGAAGAACAAACCACCAAAGAATCTCTTGAGGAGACCTTTTCTCTAGAATTATTTAGAATAAAGGAAAACCATGATAGAGATCTTGAAGTGGCAAATGATTTGAAGCTAAAAAATGATAAGTTTGTGTTTTTTAATGCTGGACTCCTTGAGGATTTTGAGCAACTCAAAAATGGCTCTAGGGTCATTGAGGGTGCGCTCACCAAACTCGCCGAGTCACATGAGCAACTTAAAACTTCTTATCTAAAAAAGCATGCCAACTTTCCTTCTCCTATTGCTATTAATAATAATTCTCGTGCTACTAACTCTACGTCTTGTGAAGCATCTACGTCTTGTGAAGCATCTATCTTAAAGGAGAATGTTGAGCTAAGGGCTCAACTTGAATTGCTAACTAGCAATTATGGGATTTTGGAAGAAAGTCATGGAAAGCTCTCTAGTTCCCATAATGATCTTCCAGTCTCCCATGAGAAGCTAAAGTTAGCTCATGAGGCTATCATGTCAAAGGTAACATCTTGCGAGCCTCATGTGGATACTAGCACTATTTCTCAAAATGATACATTGCCATGTGCTAGTCCTATTAATTCATCCACTCATAGTATTGCAAAATCTTGTGATGAATTATCTTCCTTACCTTTTTGCTCTAACAATGAAGTTTCTACTTTTAGTTAAAAAAAAAGTTTCTACTTCCTCTAGTATTTGTTTTGTTACTAACCATGTAGAGGAAATCAAAGAGTTCAAGGCTCAAGTCACTTCCTTGAAGAAAGACTTGAAAAAGAGTCATGAAGGGAAATACAAACTTGACAAGATGTTGAGTGTGCAACAATCCCCCAGTAACAAGAACGGACTTGGATTTATCTTCAACAACAAGAAGAAGTCCAAAAGCTCTAAGAACAAGAAGGGCCAAGTTCAAGTCAAAGATCCGGCCAAGATTACTTGCTTCAAGTGCAAAATTGAAGGGCATCACGTTAGATGTTGTCCATTGAAGAAGCTCTTAGTGAGAAGCAAGAAGGAAGCAGCCTCAAGCTCAAGGCAATGCCCAACCTCGGGTTGAAGAAATGCCACTTTCCAAAAAGAATCAAGCTAATGCTCCCATTGTGGAGAAATCAAGTGAGAAGAAGGAGAAGAGAAGAACTTGCTACATATACCGTGAGAAGGGCCACATCTCCTCCTTTTGTAGTATTGGTACCTCATCCAACCCTATCATCATTGATTATGCTTATTCTCTTCGTAAGGATGAGGTTGGCAATGTGTTTGCCAAATATATTGGTGCTCAAAGTGGTGTCTAGAAAAGAATCATTTAGGTTGCCAAACCTATTGTGACTAGCCTCTTAGGACACAACTTGGTTGGGAACCAACAAGCTAAAACTTGATCAGTAGGTGATGATGGAGGGAATTGGAGACTTGGCTACATCATGAAGAATTAAGGGATCTTCGTCATTTATATTATCTCAAGTCAAGTCTTTTGGTTATCTTGCTTCTATCATATATTCAATATTCCTCCTTGCGGTAACATGTGCACAACTCATTTATATTGAAAGTTACTCATCCCTTTGCATGTGTTAGTTTTGTTCCTAGCATGTGTTTGTATATGTTGTGCTTCGTTCTTGCTTATCTTGAGAAATCAAGTCTATGTATGTTGGATTGCACACCATTTATTTGTGTTTGTGTTGGAGCCTATTTGCATCTTGTTGTATCTTATATGGCTCTTGTGAGTGATTAATGGTATATCCCATTTTGGGGGAGTGATATGCCCTTGGGAATGTGAAATCCCTAAAAATGTGTGTAAATGAGGAATATCACTTAGAATTGGTATTGCAAGTTTATCTAGTCTCTATGTGGTATGTCATCCTCATGAGAAATTCAAATTCTATAATGTCCATTAATTATCTCTTGTTGGTTCTTTGTTTTCTCTTGTGAAAATAAATTATATGTCACATTATGGGGGGGGTATTATGCTTTGTGCATATTACAAGCCATGAAAATGTGTATATTTGAGGTTGTGTCGCATGGTATTGATATTGTAAATTATCTCGTTCCTATGTGGAAAGTTTTGCTCAAACAAGTCCAAATTTGCTTAAATGACTTATTTGCTAATATCTTTGTAGATCTTGTTTGTGAGAGCTTTTCTTGGCATGGTTTTCCACAATGTGTATCTCATATCCTTTTTTGTAAATCATGTGCTTCAAGTTATGCTATTCATTGCTTTGCATGATGGTGTAATTAATTGAAGCTATCAAGAAACTCTTGTTGCGTGATGGTTAACTCGTATCTTTTACCATATGTTTTCTTTGGTATGAAGATGATTTTGGATATACTTGGAAACTACCATCGGTAAATATTTCCTAAAATCTCTTGTCCTAGGACAATTGGCAATATATTACGAGGTAGATATTTATTGATCATCTTTACATTGGCTCTTGTGTTTATTTGCTTTATTTTTTGACATGAAATGGTTTTGCCTTTGACTCCCATGTGTCTTCCATGCATCTTATGCATATAATTTGTTTACTTGAACTTTCTTAGTGTTTTATTAAAAATGGGTAGAGTTATGATCCCACTTTTATGTATTGTGTATTCAAATGCAAAATTCTAAATAATGCACTAATCTTGAGGGAGCTCTCCTATTTATGTTAGAATGTCACTTTTAAAGTCACTAGTATGGATGTATTTTGAATTCTTGATACATTTTACTTCTAAATATATCCAAATTAGAAACAAGTAATATGGATTGGAGGAAATGCCAGACCATCACGTTTTATTGCAATTCATGTGTTTGCTACGGCTTCTAACACGTCAATACAATATTTTGAAAAATACGTGTATCTAAAGACAACCAAAATATATTCTAAAAACTCATAATATTATATCCTGTGTGAAATAACCAATATAAATAACATCATTTGAATATAAAATAAGCACTCAATTAATTATTTAATATTAAAAAATCTATTCTTAGATGCTACTTAATATTGTCCTGCAATGTCAAGAATAATTTTCTTCACCTTCATTTTTATGGTACTTAAGCAAGCGTACCTAAAAAAATCCTGAGCTAAAAAAATCCTACACAATAGTACTTGTCATTAGCACGTATAATTCTCGTGAAAAAAAGTGTAACAATGAATACCCACCTTGCATATTGGATAAACCATTTCTTACCATTCAATAATAGCATAATTTAAAAAATAAAATCACTAGATACATTTCTGTAGATAAATGTCTCAACATTATCTTTATTATTGAGAAAACTAAATACTTAGGTTTCTTTCTAGGAATATTTACCCGTTTGAGCTTTTGCTACATGTGTATATTTGTAAGTCATTTATTTTACTCTATTATATGTTTTTAGTGACATAAACTTATGAAGACGACACAAATGATGCTAGAAGGGAACAAAAGCTCACCGAGTAGATCACTAGTTGATATTTCAAAAAATCTAAATATGTGAATATTTCTAAAATAAACCCTAATTACTTATTTGTCAATAATACAGGTAATGATGAGACATTTATCTAGATAAATGTGTCTGGTTATTTTATATTTTACATTATGCTCTCATGAAATGGTAAAAAAGTGGTTCATCCAATATGCACAGCGGGTATTTTATGTTGCACTTTTTAGTTTTTCAGAAGAATTATGCATGCTACTGACAAGTACTGTTGTGCATGATGTTTTTTTTAGCTCACGGATAGGAGAATTTTGGTATGCTTGCTCAAATATGATAAAAATGAAGCAAAAGAGAATATTCCTAACATTGTATGGTAGTATCTAAGGAGCACCGAGGAGTAATTTATTTAATACTAAATAGTTAATGAAATGATTATTTTAACTTCAAACTATGTATTGTTGTCAAAATATACTTTTTCATACATGTAAATGTTTACAACTATTGTATTAACATGTTGCGAGACAAAATAAAAATTAGGGATGATTCTTCTCTTTACTCAGCTAATTTTCTATAAGCAAGTAAGCAACATACTAAGTTGATGTTTTCTTTGTCTCATGTTACTGTCTACAAATCTGAATTAGCAATTTATCAATAGACAGTATAAGGTAATAGCTAGGAGCAGATATTAACAATACATGCTCCTTCATGATTCTTACATTCATGGAATTCCTGCACCTTCGGGTGCAAACTTTGACAGCTTTGTCTACATATATGCGATCTTGCATGAGGTACTAGGCATCACAAATTCACACCGGTCATGAACCTAAATCGAAACTAGTAAAACCTAACCGGAGAGAGGGCATGCAGATCGTTTAGTGCAGGGCAAATCGTGAATAGGGAACTGACCCGATGCAGCGTCGACTTCAATTTCCTGGACGCCATATCCATAGCCGCCTTCGTCGTCGCTGTGGAACACACGGCATCTACTATTCAGAGCAGATAGATCGGGATTCGTACAGTATGCAGAAACCTCAGGATACAATATATAGCGGTCGGCCTTTATTTGCATCTACAGTATACATAGTTGACCTAATGAGGCCCACGAATAGGAATAGTCTTCCTTCGTAGGTCGGTTAGCCCAACAGCCCAAGCCCACCAACGATATACTCGGCAGAGAGAAACTCGCCGTTTCCTTCCGTCTTGCCTCCCCTTCTCCTCCCCTCTTCTCCGACTCCACGCACCGCTCTACCCCTCCCCGGCCAACTCTAGGGTTTAGCGGCCGCGCCTCTCCACCCGCCGCCGTCTCTCGGCACCACCCGAGCCTCCAATGGAAGTCGACCCCGAACCGTCCGCGGAGAGCAAGCCCGTCGAGATGGACCTCGAGGACCAGGTACGCCGCCGCCACCACCGAACTGATCCCCTCGGTAATTTGTTTCCCCTTTTTTGGGGTTTTGATGCAATTATTCCTATGCTTTCTCTATGGCCCGCGCAGGTGGACGCGAAGGGGAAGGGCATGGCCGATTCTGACGAAGGGAAGGGGAAGGGCGAGGAGCTCGCGGACTCCATCGGGAACCTATCCATCGGCTCGGGCCGCACCAACTTCAAGAAGAAGCCGGTGATCATCCTCGTCATCGGCATGGCTGGTGCGTCGCGTCGATTCCCTTTGTCAATATCCAATTCACATTTTTAGCAGTGTGCATTGCCCACTGAACCCTATGATAGGTTGAGCTTTCATTGAGGAATTTGGGGATCGGGAGCTTACTGTTTCGGTCTCTCCGCTGTAGGGACGGGGAAGACCACCTTCATGCACCGTCTGGTGTGCCATATGCAGGCAAAATCGAACATGAGGGGTTACGTGCTCAACCTTGACCCGGCGGTGATGACGCTGCCGTTCGGGGCCAACATTGATATCCGCGACACTGTGCGGTACAAGGAGGTGATGAAGGAGTACGGGCTTGGTCCCAATGGTGGTATCCTTACCTCGCTCAACCTGTTCTCAACAAAGTTTGACGAGGTATACATCCTATGTACTCCCTCCAATCCATATTAAGTGTCTACTGATTAGGTAGAGGGAGTATATATCTCACATGTTTGGAATTGTGGTCCTATGGTTTGTAATTTGCATCGGCATACTGTGTTAAGTTATAAAATGTCAAGTAGTGCAAACTTACAACCACACGGTCAAACATAATTGATTTGTTTCAATTTCCCTCATTCAATGTAAATTGTTGCAGAAACTTTTCTTTATTTTTAGCTTAGTAGTGTAGAGTTCACCTAAATGTATATATGATTGCATGCTGTATAATGCCAACTTATGTTTTGCGAATTTTGTATGCTGCATTGGGTGGCATCTGGGGCATGTTCTTTTCCTTCATTCTTGTGTCATTCAGCTAATACATGCCATATATTCATCCCTACAGGTTATATCTGTTATCGAAAGGCGAGCAGACCAGCTGGATTATGTTCTGGTTGACACCCCAGGGCAGATTGAAATCTTCACTTGGTCGGCTTCAGGAGCTATCATAACCGAAGCTTTTGCATCAACATTTCCAACGGTGGTTGCATATGTTGTTGACACTCCCAGGTCGACAAGCCCTGTAACATTTATGAGCAACATGATGTATGCGTGCAGTATCCTCTACAAGACCCGTTTGCCTCTGGTTCTGACATTTAACAAGGTTGATGTAGCTAAGCACGAGTTTGCTGTTGAGGTAGCTACACCCTTGTGATGATTGCAGTTTCACTGTACTTAATTATCAATTATGTGCACTGGTATGGAGTATAGTTACCTGTTGTATGCACTGCACTGGTTCTGTTTTGGTTATACTTTTGTCAATATGTCACGTTCGAATTGTCATGCTGCGGCATATGGTTTAAGTTTATTGGACATTGGAAGTACTCCCTCTGTCATAAAAAGGATGTTGCAGAATTGCCCAAATTTGGATGTATTTATATACTAATCGTGTCTAGATACATCTAAATTTAGACTAATCTACCACATCCTTTTTGAGACGGAGGGAGTATTAGAAATGAAATATACTTATGCAAAAATGGTTTTGGTCATGACATGTGTCCATGATGTTCACTCAATATTGCACTTGGTTTGCATTTTTTCTTCAAATGTTGGTGATGTGACTTCATTTATTTGCTGGACCAGTGGATGCAAGACTTTGAAGCATTTCAGACAGCTTTGGATTCTGACTCATCGTACACCTCTTCATTTACCCGAAGTCTCTCTCTTGTGTTGGATGAATTCTACAAGAACCTGCGTTCTGTTGGAGTATCTGCGGTATCTGGTACTGGAGTTGATGCATTTTTTGAAGCTATAGAAGCAAGTGCCAATGAATACATGGAGACTTACAGGTTTTTCCCTTACGACATGGTTCTATAATTTTGCTTAATGAACTGTCTATGCTAAACATATTGTTAACTCCCCGTACCTAATGATCATATCAGGGCTGATCTGGACAAGAGGATTGCTGAAAAGGAGAGACTAGAGGCTGAGCGTAGAAACGAGAACATGGAAAGATTGAGGAGAGATATGGAGAAGTCCAAAGGACAAACTGTGGTGCTCAGCACTGGTTTGAAGGACAAAATTCCGTCTTCAGAAATGATGGGTGATGCAGATGAGGAGGAAGAAGATGAGGCGTTGGAGGATTTCAGGATTTCTGAGGATGATGATGATGAGGATGAAGTAGAAGATGATGAAGTGAATCATTTGGGCTATTAAGGTAATACTCCCTCCGTTCCTTTTTATAATCCCTATAGATTTTTGGCATTTGTTTCAGAATATAAGGTTGTAGCTTGGATTTTTTTCAAATACCCCCTCTACCGGTCAGTTCCCACACGACATGCATGGAAAAAAATCCATACAAAAGGGAAACAATTAATTGAGATTCCTAATGCATGACCCCAACGATTCCTTAGATTTAGAAAGCATTGTTTTTCTTTCTTTCCTTAATAGTAGAACCTGGCTGCACATATATGGAGTATAGTGTTTCTCCATTTATAATGTTGCTTTAAAGTGTTCTCATTAGTTGAATATCTAGTATATAGTCAGGATCAATGTGCTGATGCTATCGGGGCATTCATTCTAACCTGCATTTTTTAACTCTTTGGGGTTTGTGAAGGATATCTAACATGCAGATTCACATCAATGTGTAGTTTCTTCTACAAATTTGAGATCTCAATGCGGGTGATATTGCATTGCTGTTGTAATACCAACTTGCGATATTTTTGTTGTTGATAAGATGACCAACCCAATATGTTGATTTCCTTAAGGGTATATAGGTTTATCAAGTGTACAGATTCGCACTCAGTGTGTTGTTTCTTGTAAATTTGAGATCTCATCTCAACATGGGTGATATTGCATTGCTGTTATAATACCGACTTGTGATGCTTTAGTTGTTGATAAGATCCCTTAAACGAGATGTAATTTCCTCAAAGTTCAGTGAAGAGGTTTCAAGATTCTTTAATTCCATTCTCATGTCGTTAAGCTGTGTTTACAGGTGGTTGAACGGGAAAGGGCATTACTTTGGGTGTTCAGGAGAACCAGATCAAGAGTGGTGTTTGTTTTCTGGATATTTCAGTGGAAATGAAATGCTGTTTGATATCACTAGGTGGCTGACTGCCTCTGTAGACTGTAAATGAACTTGCACTTTGTCAAACTCGTACACGAGATTGAGCTTGAATCCCATCGATAAGCTGAATTGTTCTTGCTTGCTGATTCGTATGAATTGTCTCCTCGACTTGTTGTGCAAACTTGAACAATAATTTTATTTGAGTGTGGCAACGCCTTAACTTGCCAAAAGTTACGCCCATGCTTGTGGTACTAACATGTACTGTATGACAATTGGCGACAAACCTTTTACTCGTCCTGAGGGGCTTTTGGTTGTAAAAAAAAATCTTCGTACTCCAAAAGTTGCCCAAAAGTAATCCTCTGAGTTCCTCAAAAAAAAAGGTAATCCTCTGAGAAAGTTAGGTTTACTGAGAAGCAAATTAGGCTATTATAGTCGATAAACTACACGGTTGTTTGGGTGTAAAATTCTGTGTAGAAAACTCGAAGCTGTGTATATTTAACAGTGGAAAGACTGAAGAAGCCCATCAAGCCCAAGCAACAATACACTTCTGCAGCGGCAGCCCATTCAAGAACGAGAAAGGTGGCCCATAACACCATCTCCATTTCCCCCATCCATTGGCCACACTCACGCACTCGGTCGCACCTCACCAGGCAGAGACGCCACCAGCACACAAGAAGACGGCGGCGGGATGTTCCTCCGGCGGATCCTCAGCGGCGGGGGCGGGCTGGCGGCCCTGCGCTCCGCGCGGGCGGTGAAGCAAACGACGGGGATCGTGGGGCTCGAGGTGGAGCCCGAGGCGCGGAAGGTGCTCATCGGGCTCTACACGCGCGCCCTCGACGAGATCAAGGCCGTCCCCGAGGACGAGGGCTACCGGAAGGCCGTCGAGTCCTTCACCCGCCACCGCCTCCAGATCTGCCAGGAGGAGGACGACTGGAAGCGCATCGAGGACCGCATCGGCTGCGGCCAGGTCGAGGAGCTCATCGAGGAGGCCCAGGACGAGCTCAAGCTCATCGGCAAGATGATCGGTTCGTTGCCCCCCTCTCTGCCAACCCCCCCACGTCAGCTCCCATTTCCCTCTACGATCACCCCCCCGTTTGCCTCGATTAGTTGGGTTTATATGGTATCGAGGCCTGATCTGTGTGGAATAATTAGGGTAATCGATGTGCGGGGCTACCTGTTACAGTTCTGTTCCATTCAAGTTATTCATTTGACCTGATAGGCGATTTACCGATTCGTGCACTAGAACATTTACAGCAATTAGTAGTACGAGTTTGTGATTACTGTATACGCCTGATTTTGTCTAGCTAAGCCTAATATTGAAATGAGTCTGAAATCTGGCTATGTTGTTGGGTCGACTCTGAACTTGTTGTCGCCTGCTGTTCGCATATTTGCTCCAATTGTTTTGGAGTGATGGCACAGGAAGGGAGGAATCTGATGTCGTTACCAGTGAAAAATAAGACATCAAATTATCCAGAAGCACCTCAACTTGTAGTTTTCGTAAGAAAGAGGTCTACATACCGAGTTATTATTCCCTTACAGGGAGATAGTTGTTCTGCCATAATTCCATTTGACCAACTTCATGGGCGCTTTTTTTGTCGAAAAAACGCAATGGGTCTTTGCGTTTTATTTCAATTAGAAGTTACTGTTTCTTTCAAGCCTCCTAAGAGCACCCACGGGCGCCAGGGATTTAATCACATCTGTTTTGCATAGTTCCCGGCCGTTTTCATTGCATCGACGCATACATAAGCCACCGACGCTTGGACAATACATGGAAATCAGAGTTAGCTGGCTGCCGGTGCTTAGTGTTTCCAGGAACTAACTCAATTAGCACCAACGGATTGTGGGTGCTCTAAGATCATCCACAATGCGGCACTAATTCGCCGACGCTAGGAGTAAAATACTGGCCGTTTTGGTAGTTGCACCATCGTTCCTGGCTGTTTTTCTAGTGTAAGCGCAAAAACTGGAGCGGGACAGTTACACAATACGTGTAAAAATCAGGGCTCTCAGGCGGTGGGCGCTAGCTGCATTTTGGCAACTGACATGAACCCACAGATTTTAAGCACCTCTGCATTGGCCATGCTCTAAGAGGAAGATATTACAACAGATATGCAGTTAGTGTTGTCCCAGATCATCGGCAGAGCTACCCTAAGTTCGGTGATGCCAGCTCTGGCCCAAAGCTTGGCTTCCTCTGTTCTGCGCGAGACCAGGGTCTTGATTGCTGGTTTTGCGTCATTGAACCCACAGTTGTTGCGCATCATCCAGGTGGTGAGCAGTGTTGCGGAATTAAGGCCCTTATGCATGGGTTTATTAGGGTGTATTGCCAGGCCCTTATATCATGGGGGCTTTAGCAAGTGAGATAGGCTGAAATAGTACGCCCCTCTACTAAAGTGGGTTGAAAAGCCTGTATGCCTAATCTATGCAGGGTAGGTGCTCTATTTAACAGTACAGGATGTCCTGGCATAACTTCTTGAAGTATTTCCCATACAATGGGTTCCTTTTCCCAAATTTTCCTTTTAGCAATCCTTACATTAGAAGTAAAGCGTTTCGTGATTAAATCGCGAATTACAAATAGCTGAGCATTAAGCTCTTTATGGCACCGAATTTTCTTAGGTCCGAGTTACCTTCTCTGAATTTAGGAATTCCTATCTTGTACACATATGATTGCTTGTCTTATGCTGGTTCGTTTTGTCTATGGGAGTGATCAGATCACACTGCGCAAACTAGATGGCAGATAGATATCCATGAGGTGTACTACCTCCGGTCGGTTTTAATCGACGCGGGAGTGTGCCTACTTATATACTAGGGTTGCGTTAGCTCCGCGTCGATCTTTTCTGATCGGAGGGAGTAACAGATGATATTCCGTTTTAGTGTATTTGATGTTTAGAGCAAACATCATACTTGTGAATCTTTAATCTGGGGGACTGTCACCTTATATGCTTCATACCTAACACACTAAAAGAACTGTTTCTTTCAGTGTGATAAATTGAAAAGCAACCTGTTGGTTGGTTATGTAAGATGTTTTGTTGAATGCAAGAACTGAAACATTTTCTGGCTAATCACTGATTTGCGAAGTTACTCACTGTGGATGCACTTCATTGATGCTTTTGTTGATTGCTGTTTTTTTTAGTACCGTGAGATGCTTTAGGCAATTATTTACACTATGCGAATCTCCAGTTGATACAAAAACTTTCATTATCAGTTCGTTTAATTACTATGTCGCAATGCATGGCAGAGTGGGATCCCTGGGGCGTTCCTGATGACTACGAATGTGAGGTTATTGAAGATGACACACCTATTCCCAAGCATGTTCCTCAGCACAAGCCTGTTGCACTTCCTGAGGAGTTCTTCAAGGCACTAGATGCCATGAAAGCAGATCCAGCTCTGAAGGGTGATTCTCCTCCACAAGTGAAGTCATGAAACTTGAGCTCTCTGAGATGCATGCACCTTTTGCAGTGTGTAGTGAGACTAGTTTCATGTGTCCTTTGACTGCAATATGCTTGATGTAGCAAGCAGAATAAATTTGTTTGTCAATGTGAATGTGAATGCGTTTTTAACGCATCACTTCAACACAGTAAAGCTTGTCTGATGAGTTAATTACTGCGAACATTGTTTATTGTTTTCTGTTAATTGATGTTGATGAAAGATTAAAAGCTCAAATGCTAGTTGGTTTTTTATTACCATTTCATGTTCTATAGAACCCAGCACTCCCTTGGTGACAGTGACTGGTGTTTGCCTGGAACCTATATTGGAAATTACTTCAGCATTTTAGAACCACCGGTTCTATAGATATTTTGCAGTTGTTCCTTTAGGTAGTAAACTTGTAATGGTACAGTATTTTTTCTCTGCATACACTAATTTCGTTTTCAAGAATTATAACTATTTAAGAAAAAAGGGTGTTCATCATCATGAAGTAGAGCCAGATCAAGTCAAAAATAATGCAATGTTCCCTAAAAGAAAACTCATGTAATGGTATAGTCAACACTGGAGCAAAATTAAGGAAATTATGTAATAGATCTATTAGACAATGAATCAGTATTTGTTGCATTTGCCGGGCAATGTGGTTATTGTTAATGAACCTGGCAGGGCCTGCCAATGCTCAAGGACACGCAGGCTAGAGAGGTTTTCGACAGAATTGTGAAGATCGAGGTCAGTAATCGCTGGCTGATGGACATGGCAGAGGACAACTACGATGCCATGGATTTGATCAGACTATGGTCTGCCTTTGAGAGGATTGAGCTGCGCTTAGATCAGGCTGATAGCTTCACATGGTCTTGCTCACGGACAAGACTACATTCAGCAAAATCAACCTACCACAGACTTTGGCAGGGGGCGGAGATGTTTGCAGCTGCAAATTGTATTCGGAATGCAGGGTGCCTCTCAAGTGCCAAATCTTCATGTGGCTAGCAATCAAACACAGGCTTTGGACGACTGGCCGAAGGCAAGCCACGGTTTACACCTTATGTCTCCAGGAACCTTAATCTACCGAGCACATTCTTGGCCGATTTTTTTAATAATATGAATTAATTATTTATTTCTAGGAATAGCCCGCGTTTTCAACAAATTTCAAAAGTGTGACTCGGTCGGCCAGCAGCGGACCGACCGGAGTTTAGAAAACCGACTGGGAGTTCAGTATCAGCACTAGTTGGTCGATAGCTGACCAATTGGTTTGCATGGTTTTGGTTTAAAGTTAGTAGGAGTGATATCCTCGGGCAGTTCTCGCGCCATTCTTTTGCCGCCACCGCTTTCCCACCATATGTTCCCGCCACCGCTTTTCCGCCATATGTTCCCGCCACAGCACGCAACAGAACTATGTCGGTATGCAGACTCCACCTGAGCCCACACAGGAGACGCAGTATGACGCCGAGTCCGGTGGATCCCTGCTTGCAACGCTAGGGTCCAGACAGGTTCGGTTGGACACCCCGTGCTACGCCACCCCCGTGACAGCCTAGACGCCGTCCCGACTGATGTATGACCTATGTATGAGACATTTATGTATGCATGACCTATGTATGAGATATTTATGTACGCATGACCTATGTATGAGAGATTTATGTATGCATGACTTATTTATCAGACATATCTTAATTACATTTGTATTCTTAATTTCAAGTGAATGTCCCGCAAATATCTTTGCCACTTATCTCATGCCAAAATTTCCCGCCATTTTTATGTCGCCCATTTTTCCCGCCACTTTTCTTCCAGTCACATCTTCCCGCCACTAGTAGGAAACTAGCTATAGGTAGGAGGCTATTATGTGGCGCACCTGTTTTGCATGCGCCACAGAAATAATTCATGTGGCGTAGCGTATTTTTGTGGCGCACCACACTCACATGCGCCACAGAAATAAGGTGGGCCCCACCCCCGGCCAGGCCTAATAATTGGTTTCACAATTTCTGTGACGCACAGGACCACGTGCGCCACAGAAATAAGACATTCTGTCTATCTAGTGAAACCATTTGCACAGGGGCGGTGAGACTGCAACACAAACAGTAACATTAAACCATATACTGATATACATAAACACATATAAATATGCCTAAATAAAATTATGTCAAAACACATCGGCGGTCTGGTGGACGACGAAACTGAACTTCGGGGTGGATCATGATCATAGTTCGCACACATGAAAAATTTCATGCCAAACTGATCAGAGAAATCCTCCGCCTGCTTAACCTTTGCAAAACGGCCGCACCAACACTGCTCCGTTGTCACACCCTGCGGAAAACTTGCAGTCTTAGCCTTCGTCGGCCTAGACTCCTGGTCAGAGCACGACACACTCATGGTAGCTAAGCATGAGACGGCAGGAAAAAGAGGGGTGGCGGGAACATATGGCGAGAGAGCGGTGGCGGAAACATATGGCGAGAAAGCGGTGGCGGCAAAAGAATGACGCAAGAACTGCCCGGAGATATCACTCTTACTAACCCTAAACCAAAACCATGTTAGCCGGTTGGGCAGGCCAGTCGGTCTGTAGCTGACCAATTGGTCAGCTATCGACCAACTAGTGCTGTCGGTTTTCTAAACTCCGATCTGTCCGCCCGAGTCACACTTTTGAAATTTATTGAAAACGCGTGCTATTCGTAGAAATAAATAATTAATTTGTATTATTAAAAAAATCGCCCCACATTCTTGTGCAATGTGTCTTTGCCAGACAAGTGTAGCACTTGGAGTGCCCCAGCTTGAGGTTGTGGCACTGGTCTTGGATGATCACCTGAAGGATTGGTGGCTAAATACTCGCAACAACCTTGATGGGAGAAGAAAAAAGAAATTGGATGCCTGGACCACTCTGATATGCTGGAGCTTATGGAAGCAGCGCAATGCCAAGGTATTTGGCAACCTGACATGAGTATGCAATGAAGATGTATTTGCTGCCAGGATTGTGGAGAACATGAAGCTCTGGACAGAGTCATAGAACTAAGAGCATCTCCAGTCGTGTCCCCCAAACCATCCCCCAAAGCAATTTGGGGCGCGCCGGACCAAAAAACCGTTTCAGCCGCGTCCCCCAAAGCCCATTTTTGTCCAGCACGGCCCGATACGGTGTCCGGCGCCCCGAGCCCGTCCCCGTCCCACAGGGGACGCACCGGGCACGCCGGACACAACGAAAAGCTAGGGCGGGAGTGGCGGGGCCGACCCGTCAGCGACTCATTCAAGCTGCTCCATATAAATTTCCTTCTTGACCATCTACTACAAATCCATCAGGTTGCTCCATATAAATTTCCTCTTCAAGCTCTCCATTTAGGAAAGCAGTCTTAACATCCATTTGATGAACGAGAAGACCATGTGAGGCAGCTAAGGATAGTAGCACTCGAATGGTGGTCAATCTGGCAACAGGTGAGTATGTATCAAAGAAATCTTCACCTTCTTTCTGGATATAACCCTTGGCCACAAGACGTGCCTTGTACTTTTCAATAGTACCATCAGGCCTAAGCTTTTTCTTGAACACCCATTTACATCCTACAGATTTGCACCCATAAGGACGATCAGTAATTTCCCAAGTTCCATTGGCTAAGATGGAATCCATCTCGCTACGGACAACTTCCTTCCAGTAGTCAGCATCCAAAGATGCATAGGCTTCTGAAATAGAAGTGGGAGTGTCATCCACGAGCTACACAATGAAATCATGTCCAAAGGACTTTGCAGTCCTCTGTCTCTTGCTCCTTTTGGGAGTTTCATTGTCATCCTCTACAGGATTTTCAAAGTGTTCTATAGCCATGGTAGGTTCTGGAAATAATTCCTGAGTAGATGAACTAGGCATCTCCTGAATTGATGAGCTAGACGTTTCTTTCATAGGAAAGATGTCCTCAAAGAAAGTCGCATCATTCGACTCCATGATTATTCCAACATGCATGTCGGATACCTCAGATTTTACTATCAAAAATCTGTAGCCAATGCTATGAAATGCATATCCCAGAAGAACACAATCCACGGTTTTTGGTCCAAGCTTGCGCTTCTTGGGTATCGGCACATTTACTTTCGCCATACAACCCCAAGTTCATAGGTAAGAGAGTTCCAACCTTTTCCTTTTCCATTCCTCAAATGGAGTAATGGTTTTGTTCTTTGTGGGGACACGGTTTAGGACATGACATGCAGTCAATACCGCCACCCCCACCATGCCTTGGATAGACCCGATGTATCTAACATGGCGTTAACCAAATCAGTTAGAGTACGGTTCTTTCTTTCGGCCACCCCATTTGACTGAGGTGAGTAGGGAGGCGTCCTCTCATGTATAATACCATGTTCCGCACAAAAAGAATCAAACTCGTTGGAAAAATACTCTCCACCACGATCAGACCTTAGCCTCTTGATCTTTCGATCAAGTTGGTTTTCTGCTTCAGCTTTAAAGATTTTAAAGTGATTAAGAGCTTCATCTTTAGATTTCAGGAGATACACACAACAATATCGAGTAGAGTCATCAATTAAAGTCATGAAGTATCTTTTCCCTCCTTTTGTCAATTCACCATTCATTTGACAAAGATCCGAATGTATAAGCTCCAGCGGTGCCAAGTCTCTTGCCTCCGCAGTCTTGTGAGACTTACGTGGTTGCTTAGCTTGCACACATACTTGGCACTTGGATTTGTTGACAATAGCAAATTTCGGAATTATATTCATATTCGCTAGCCGCGTCATGCACCCAAAATTAATATGACAAAGTCGTGAATGCCAAATATCGGACTCACTATCATTGCAAACATGATTAACAATTTGAGTACATAAGTCTGACAAAGATAAGCGGAACAAGCCTCCGCACACATAACCCTTTCCAACAAATTGTCCAAACTTGGAAATTACAACTTTATTGGACTCAAAGACCAACTTAAAACCATCTCGACATAAAAGCGATCCGCTAACGAGATTCTTATTAATGGAGGGAACGTGCTGCACATTCTTCAGCTGGATGGTCTTTCCCGAAGTAAACTTCAGATCCACCGTACCAACACCACGAACAGAAGCATGTGAGCCGTTTCCCATCAGCACGGAGGAAGTCCTTGCGACCTGATAAGAAGAAAACATAGAGACATCAGAACATACATGTGTATTGGTGAAATGATTGTATGACGCACCTAGAGGGGGGGGGTGAATAGGTGCTAACCAATTTTTAGTTCTTTTTCAATTTAGGCTTGACACAAAGGTAAATTCTCTAGATATGCAACTAAGTGAATTTACCTATATGACAAAGTTACCAATTAAGCAAGATATAGCTACGCAATATATAGGAGATAGAATAGGATAGAGGTAACCGAGAGTGGAGCACGCGATGACACGGAGATGATTCCCGTAGTTCCCTTCCTTTGCAAGAAGGT